>NW_026943856.1:52500-139322 GCF_035594765.1 Anolis carolinensis
GGTTCCTCTCCGTTGTCCTCCTCCCCCGTACGGAGTGCAGCACGCCTCCGCCTGGAACTCCGAGGCGGGAGAACCCGGGCGGGAAGCACCCCATGGCGGAGAAGAAGGGGCAATGAGAAAAGCCCCTTCTCGCGAGACCTGGCTTGTCCGCAGCTGACGAAGGGAGTCCCCGCCGCCTCCGCCGGCAACCGCCGCGCCTGCCCCCTCCGGCGGGTCTGCGTCCGGAGGTGGAGCTCGGTAGGGCCGGGACGGAGGGCGGAAGGAAGGGCCGCCTCCTCGCCTGACCTGGGCTTGTCCGCATCCCGGTGGGTTTGGGTCGGGGGCCGAGGGCTCCGAGGGTCCGGGAGTGTGAGGCCGTCTTCGGGCTCCGCCGCCGCGCCTGCCCCGTCCGGCGGGTCTGCGCCGGGCCGTGGAGCGCGGTAGGAGTCGCCCGTCGACGCGCCGCTCTTCCCTTTCCGCCGAAGGACGGACGTGTCCCGATCCGGGGGGACGCAAGGGGGGGACCGAGTCGCTTTCCTCGCGCCGGCCGCGTCCGTCGGGTCTTCTCCGGACGCGGAGCGCGGTGGTCGTGCTCGGTTGTTTCCCCTCCCTTACTCGCGAGGTGCAAAAAGCCACGTCGCTGAAAATCTCCGCGCGCGTACCGGCGAGGCGCGCACGCCCTCCCCTCGGAGGTTTCTGCTCCCCTTCGGCCTCGACGAGTCTGCGCCGCCTACCCGGAACTCCAAGGCGGGCGAACCCGAGCGGTTTGCTCCCGTCTGCGGAAAAGAACCGGCGAGAAGCGCCCCGCCAGGACGCCGCCGGTCCACCGCGGGCAGGGCCGCCCGAGCGGAGGGCGCCTCCCCGGCACTCTGACTCGTGGAACCCGGGCGGGCGGGCGGGCTCCCGTCGGCAGTAAAGAACGGGGACGACGTAGGGCCCCGCGCCTTCCCCCGGGGAGCATGCGGGAACCGCGTCTGGCCGATTCGGGAGCCGATTCGGCCAATCTTCTTCCAGGCGCCGGGGAGCACGACGCAGCCGCGGACCGAGGCGTCCTCCCCTCGCCCGCCGGTTCCGTCGTGGGGAGAGGCGGTGAAGCTCGGTCACGTCCCTTCCCTTACTCGCGAGGAGCGAAAAGTCACAACGGCGAAATTCTCCGCGCGCGGGCCGCGACGGCACGTACGGTTCGCTTCCCGATTCCTCGTCCCCCGGTCGCCTCCTCGAGTCGACGCCGCCTCTCTGGAACTCCGAGGCGGGGAAGGCAGGCCGGTGGCTCCCCTCGTCGGAAAGGAACGGGGACGAGGCGCCGGGTCGGTCCCCCTCTCGTGCGGATCTCGCGCGGCGCGGGCCTCTCCCTCGGCGTATAGGCGCCTCGCGCCTTCCCCCTTCGAGAGCCCGCGGGAAGGACGGGGACCTCTTCACGCCGAGTCGGGAGCCGGAGCCCATCGCCGGGGCCGAGGCGGGTGGCCGTACGCCCTCGCGGTACCGAAAACGTCCTCCGAGCGTGTCGCGGTCCCCTTCGCGGCTCCCGCGGAGCCCGGTTTCCGGCACAGGAAGATCGTGAGAAGACGACGGGAATTCACAGGCGTCTGCAGGGGACCGACAAAACGAGAGCTCTCGCGCGGCGCGGGCCTCTCCCTCGGCGTATAGGCGCCTCGCGCCTTCCCCCTTCGAGAGCCCGCGGGAAGGACGGGGACCTCTTCACGCCGAGTCGGGAGCCGGAGCCCATCGCCGGGGCCGAGGCGGGTGGCCGTCCGCCCTCGCGGTACCGAAAACGGCCTCCGAGCGCGTCGCGGTCCCCTTCGCGGCTCCCGCGGAGCCCGGTTTCCGGCACAGGAAGATCGTGAGAAGACGACGGGAATTCACAGGCGTCTGCAGGGGACCGACAAAACGAGAGCTCTCGCGCGGCGCGGGCCTCTCCCTCGGCGTATAGGCGCCTCACGCCTTCCCCCTTCGAGAGCCCGCGGGAAGGACGGGGACCTCTTCACGGCGAGTCGGGAGCCGGAGCCCATCGCCGGGGCCGAGGCGGGTGGCCGTCCGCCCTCGCGGTACCGAAAACGGCCTCCGAGCGCGTCGCGGTCCCCTTCGCGGCTCCCGCGGAGCCCGGTTTCCGGCACAGGAAGATCGTGAGAAGACGACGGGAATTCACAGGCGTCTGCAGGGGACCGACAAAACGAGAGCTCTCGCGCGGCGTGGGCCTCGCCCTCGGCGTATAGGCGCCTCGCGCCTTCCCCCTTCGAGAGCCCGCGGGAAGGACGGGGACCTCTTCACGCCGAGTCGGGGGCCGAGGCGGGTGGCCGTCCGCCCTCGCGGTACCGAAAACGGCCTCCGAGCGCGTCGCGGTCCCCTTCGCGGCTCCCGCGGAGCCCGGTTTCCGGCACAGGAAGATCGTGAGAAGACGACGGGAATTCACAGGCGTCTGCAGGGGACCGACAAAACGAGAGCTCTCGCGCGGCGCGGGCCTCTCCCTCGGCGTATAGGCGCCTCACGCCTTCCCCCTTCGAGAGCCCGCGGGAAGGACGGGGACCTCTTCACGGCGAGTCGGGAGCCGGAGCCCATCGCCGGGGCCGAGGCGGGTGGCCGTCCGCCCTCGCGGTACCGAAAACGGCCTCCGAGCGCGTCGCGGTCCCCTTCGCGGCTCCCGCGGAGCCCGGTTTCCGGCACAGGAAGATCGTGAGAAGACGACGGGAATTCACAGGCGTCTGCAGGGGACCGACAAAACGAGAGCTCTCGCGCGGCGCGGGCCTCTCCCTCGGCGTATAGGCGCCTCGCGCCTTCCCCCTTCGAGAGCCCGCGGGAAGGACGGGGACCTCTTCACGCCGAGTCGGGAGCCGGAGCCCATCGCCGGGGCCGAGGCGGGTGGCCGTCCGCCCTCGCGGTACCGAAAACGGCCTCCGAGCGCGTCGCGGTCCCCTTCGCGGCTCCCGCGGAGCCCGGTTTCCGGCACAGGAAGATCGTGAGAAGACGACGGGAATTCACAGGCGTCTGCAGGGGACCGACAAAACGAGAGCTCTCGCGCGGCGCGGGCCTCTCCCTCGGCGTATAGGCGCCTCGCGCCTTCCCCCTTCGAGAGCCCGCGGGAAGGACGGGGACCTCTTCACGCCGAGTCGGGAGCCGGAGCCCATCGCCGGGGCCGAGGCGGGTGGCCGTCCGCCCTCGCGGTACCGAAAACGGCCTCCGAGCGCGTCGCGTTCCCCTTCGCGGCTCCCGCGGAGCCCGGTTTCCGGCACAGGAAGATCGTGAGAAGACGACGGGAATTCACAGGCGTCTGCAGGGGACCGACAAAACGAGAGCTCTCGCGCGGCGCGGGCCTCTCCCTCGGCGTATAGGCGCCTCGCGCCTTCCCCCTTCGAGAGCCCGCGGGAAGGACGGGGACCTCTTCACGCCGAGTCGGGAGCCGGAGCCCATCGCCCGGGCCGAGGCGGGTGGCCGTACGCCCTCGCGGTACCGAAAACGGCCTCCGAGCGCGTCGCGGTCCCCTTCGCGGCTCCCGCGGAGCCCGGTTTCCGGCACAGGAAGATCGTGAGAAGACGACGGGAATTCACAGGCGTCTGCAGGGGACCGACAAAACGAGAGCTCTCGCGCGGCGCGGGCCTCTCCCTCGGCGTATAGGCGCCTCGCGCCTTCCCCCTTCGAGAGCCCGCGGGAAGGACGGGGACCTCTTCACGCCGAGTCGGGAGCCGGAGCCCATCGCCGGGGCCGAGGCGGGTGGCCGTCCGCCCTCGCGGTACCGAAAACGGCCTCCGAGCGCGTCGCGGTCCCCTTCGCGGCTCCCGCGGAGCCCGGTTTCCGGCACAGGAAGATCGTGAGAAGACGACGGGAATTCACAGGCGTCTGCAGGGGACCGACAAAACGAGAGCTCTCGCGCGGCGCGGGCCTCTCCCTCGGCGTATAGGCGCCTCGCGCCTTCCCCCTTCGAGAGCCCGCGGGAAGGACGGGGACCTCTTCACGGCGAGTCGGGAGCCGGAGCCCATCGCCGGGGCCGAGGCGGGTGGCCGTCCGCCCTCGCGGTACCGAAAACGGCCTCCGAGCGCGTCGCGTTCCCCTTCGCGGCTCCCGCGGAGCCCGGTTTCCGGCACAGGAAGATCGTGAGAAGACGACGGGAATTCACAGGCGTCTGCAGGGGACCGACAAAACGAGAGCTCTCGCGCGGCGCGGGCCTCTCCCTCGGCGTATAGGCGCCTCGCGCCTTACCCCTTCGAGAGCCCGCGGGAAGGACGGGGACCTCTTCACGCCGAGTCGGGAGCCGGAGCCCATCGCCGGGGCCGAGGCGGGTGGCCGTCCGCCCTCGCGGTACCGAAAACGGCCTCCGAGCGCGTCGCGGTCCCCTTCGCGGCTCCCGCGGAGCCCGGTTTCCGGCACAGGAAGATCGTGAGAAGACGACGGGAATTCACAGGCGTCTGCAGGGGACCGACAAAACGAGAGCTCTCGCGCGGCGCGGGCATGTCCCTCGGCGTATAGGCGCCTCGCGCCTTCCCCCTTCGAGAGCCCGCGGGAAGGACGGGGACCTCTTCACGCCGAGTCGGGAGCCGGAGCCCATCGCCGGGGCCGAGGCGGGTGGCCGTCCGCCCTCGCGGTACCGAAAACGGCCTCCGAGCGCGTCGCGTTCCCCTTCGCGGCTCCCGCGGAGCCCGGTTTCCGGCACAGGAAGATCGTGAGATGACGACGGGAATTCACAGGCGTCTGCAGGGGACCGACAAAACGAGAGCTCCTTGAAAAGTCCCAGCTCCTTGAAATTTTGTCACGATCCGCCCACGGGCCACGGGACGACTCGTACCACGTTTCGGATTTTTTCGACCACCCCCTGAGATTTTGCGAATTTTTTAATTTATTTTTTGAAACGTATGTTTTACGAGAAAACTACAAGTCCCAGCTCCTTGAAATTTTGTCACGATCCGCCCACGGGCCACGGGACGACTCGTACCACGTTTCGGATTTTTTCGACCACCGGCCGAGATTTTGCGAATTTTTTAATTTATTTTTTGAAATGTATTTTTTACGAGAAAACTACAAGTCCCAGCTCCTTGAAATTTTGTCACGATCTGCCCACGGGCCACGGGACGACTCGTACCACGTTTCGGATTTTTTCGACCACCCCCCGAGATTTTGCGAATTTTTTAATTTATTTTTTGAAACGTATTTTTTACGAGAAAACGACAAGTCCCAGCTCCTTGAAATTTTGTCACGATCCGCCCACGGGCCACGGGACTAGTCGTACCACGTTTCGGATTTTTTCGACCACTGGCCGAGATTTTGCGAATTTTTTAATTCATTTTTTGAAACGTATTTTTTACGAGAAAACTACAAGTCCCAGCTCCTTGAAATTTTGTCACGATCCACCCACGGGCCACGGGACTACTCGTACCACGTTTCGGATTTTTTCGACCACCGGCCGAGATTTTGCGAATTTTTTAATTTATTTTTTGACACGTATTTTTTACGAGAAAACTACAAGTCCCAGCTCCTTGAAATTTTGTCACGATCCGCCCACGGGCCACGGGACGACTCGTACCACGTTTCGGATTTTTTCGACCACCCCCCGAGATTTTGCGAATTTTTTAATTTATTTTTTGAAACGTATTTTTTACGAGAAAACGACAAGTCCCAGCTCCTTGAAATTTTGTCACGATCCGCCCACGGGCCACGGGACTACTCGTACCACGTTTCGGATTTTTTTGACCACCGGCCGAGATTTTGCGAATTTTTTAATTTATTTTTTGAAACGTATTTTTTACGAGAAAACTACAAGTCCCAGCTCCTTGAAATTTTGTCACCATCCGCCCACGGGCCACGGGACGACTCGTACCACGTTTCGGATTTTTTCGACCACCGGCCGAGATTTTGCGAATTTTTTAATTTATTTTTTGAAACGTATTTTTTACGAGAAAACTACAAGTCCCAGCTCCTTGAAATTTTGTCACCATCCGCCCACGGGCCACGGGACTACTCGTACCACGTTTCGGATTTTTTCGACCACCGGCCGAGATTTTGCGAATTTTTTAATTTATTTTTTGAAAAGTATTTTTTACGAGAAAACTACAAGTCCCAGCTCCTTGAAATTTTGTCACCATCCGCCCACGGGCCACGGGACTACTCGTACCACGTTTCGGATTTTTTCGACCACCCCCCGAGATTTTGCAAATTTTTTAATTTATTTTTTGAAATGTATTTTTTATGAGAAAACTACAAGTCCCAGCTCCTTGAAATTTTGTCACGATCCGCCCACGGGCCACGGGACGACTCGTACCACGTTTCGGATTTTTTCGACCACCCCCCGAGATTTTGCGAATTTTTTAATTTATTTTTTGAAACGTATTTTTTACGAGAAAACGACAAGTCCCAGCTCCTTGAAATTTTGTCACGATCCGCCCACGGGCCACGGGACTACTCGTACCACGTTTCGGATTTTTTTGACCACCGGCCGAGATTTTGCGAATTTTTTAATTTATTTTTTGAAACGTATTTTTTACGAGAAAACTACAAGTCCCAGCTCCTTGAAATTTTGTCACCATCCGCCCACGGGCCACGGGACGACTCGTACCACGTTTCGGATTTTTTCAACCACCGGCCGAGATTTTGCGAATTTTTTAATTTATTTTTTGAAACGTATTTTTTACGAGAAAACTACAAGTCCCAGCTCCTTGAAATTTTGTCACCATCCGCCCACGGGCCACGGGACTACTCGTACCACGTTTCGGATTTTTTCAACCACCCCCCGAGATTTTGCGAATTTTTTAATTTATTTTTTGAAACGTATTTTTTACGAGAAAACTACAAGTCCCAGCTCCTTGAAATTTTGTCACCATCCGCCCACGGGCCACGGGACTACTCGTACCACGTTTCGGATTTTTTCGACCACCGGCCGAGATTTTGCGAATTTTTTAATTTATTTTTTGAAACGTATTTTTTACGAGAAAACTACAAGTCCCAGCTCCTTGAAATTTTGTCACCATCCGCCCACGGGCCACGGGACGACTCGTACCACGTTTCGGATTTTTTCGACCACCGGCCGAGATTTTGCGAATTTTTTAATTTATTTTTTGAAATGTATTTTTTACGAGAAAACTACAAGTCCCAGCTCCTTGAAATTTTGTCACCATCCGCCCACGGGCCACGGGACTACTCGTACCACGTTTCGGATTTTTTCGACCACCCCCCGAGATTTTGCGAATTTTTTAATTTATTTTTTGAAATGTATTTTTTACGAGAAAACTACAAGTCCCAGCTCCTTGAAATTTTGTCACCATCCGCCCACGGGCCACGGGACTACTCGTACCACGTTTCGGATTTTTTCGACCACCGGCCGAGATTTTGCGAATTTTTTAATTTATTTTTTGAAACGTATTTTTTACGAGAAAACTACAAGTCCCAGCTCCTTGAAATTTTGTCACCATCCGCCCACGGGCCACGGGACGACTCGTACCACGTTTCGGATTTTTTCGACCACCGGCCGAGATTTTGCGAATTTTTTAATTTATTTTTTGAAATGTATTTTTTACGAGAAAACTACAAGTCCCAGCTCCTTGAAATTTTGTCACCATCCGCCCACGGGCCACGGGACTACTCGTACCACGTTTCGGATTTTTTCGACCACCGGCCGAGATTTTGCGAATTTTTTAATTTATTTTTTGAAATGTATTTTTTACGAGAAAACTACAAGTCCCAGCTCCTTGAAATTTTGTCACCATCCGCCCACGGGCCACGGGACTACTCGTACCACGTTTCGGATTTTTTCGACCACCGGCCGAGATTTTGCGAATTTTTTAATTTATTTTTTGAAAAGTATTTTTTACGAGAAAACGACAAGTCCCAGCTCCTTGAAATTTTGTCACCATCCGCCCACGGGCCACGGGACGACTCGTACCACGTTTCGGATTTTTTCGACCACCGGCCGAGATTTTGCGAATTTTTTAATTTATTTTTTGACACGTATTTTTTACGAGAAAACTACAAGTCCCAGCTCCTTGAAATTTTGTCACGATCCGCCCACGGGCCACGGGACTACTCGTACCACGTTTCGGATTTTTTCGACCACCGGCCGAGATTTTGCGAATTTTTTAATTCATTTTTTGAAACGTATTTTTTACGAGAAAACTACAAGTCCCAGCTCCTTGAAATTTTGTCACGATCCGCCCACGGGCCACGGGACTACTCGTACCACGTTTCGGATTTTTTCGACCACTGGCCGAGATTTTGCGAATTTTTTAATTCATTTTTTGAAACATATTTTTTACGAGAAAACTACAAGTCCCAGCTCCTTGAAATTTTGTCACGATCCACCCACGGGCCACGGGACGACTCGTACCACGTTTCGGATTTTTTTGACCACCGGCCGAGATTTTGCGAATTTTTAAATTTATTTTTTGACACGTATTTTTTTACGAGAAAACTACAAGTCCCAGCTCCTTGAAATTTTGTCACCATCCGCCCACGGGCCGCGGGACGACTCGTACCACGTTTCGGATTTTTTCGACCACCGGCCGAGATTTTGCGAATTTTTTAATTTATTTTTTGAAACGTATTTTTTATGAGAAAACTACAAGTCCCAGCTCCTTGAAATTTTGTCACGATCCGCCCACGGGCCACGGGACTACTCGTACCACGTTTCGGATTTTCTCGACCACTGGCCGAGATTTTGCGAATTTTTTAATTCATTTTTTGAAACGTATTTTTTATGAGAAAACTACAAGTCCCAGCTCCTTGAAATTTTGTCACGATCCGCCCACGGGCCACGGGACGACTCGTACCACGTTTCGGATTTTTTCGACCACCCCCCGAGATTTTGCGAATTTTTTAATTTATTTTTTGAAACGTATTTTTTACGAGAAAACTACAAGTCCCAGCTCCTTGAAATTTTGTCACCATCCGCCCACGGGCCACGGGACTACTCGTACCACGTTTCGGATTTTTTCAACCACCCCCCGAGATTTTGCGAATTTTTTAATTTATTTTTTGAAACGTATTTTTTACGAGAAAACTACAAGTCCCAGCTCCTTGAAATTTTGTCACCATCCGCCCACGGGCCACGGGACTACTCGTACCACGTTTCGGATTTTTTCGACCACCGGCCGAGATTTTGCGAATTTTTTAATTTATTTTTTGAAACGTATTTTTTACGAGAAAACTACAAGTCCCAGCTCCTTGAAATTTTGTCACCATCCGCCCACGGGCCACGGGACGACTCGTACCACGTTTCGGATTTTTTCGACCACCGGCCGAGATTTTGCGAATTTTTTAATTTATTTTTTGAAACGTATTTTTTACGAGAAAACTACAAGTCCCAGCTCCTTGAAATTTTGTCACGATCCGCCCACGGGCCACGGGACGACTCGTACCACGTTTCGGATTTTTTCGACCACCCCCCGAGATTTTGCGAATTTTTTAATTTATTTTTTGAAACGTATGTTTTACGAGAAAACTACAAGTCCCAGCTCCTTGAAATTTTGTCACGATCCGCCCACGGGCCACGGGACGACTCGTACCACGTTTCGGATTTTTTCGACCACCGGCCGAGATTTTGCGAATTTTTTAATTTATTTTTTGAAATGTATTTTTTACGAGAAAACTACAAGTCCCAGCTCCTTGAAATTTTGTCACGATCCGCCCACGGGCCACGGGACGACTCGTACCACGTTTCGGATTTTTTCGACCACCCCCCGAGATTTTGCGAATTTTTTAATTTATTTTTTGAAACGTATTTTTTACGAGAAAACGACAAGTCCCAGCTCCTTGAAATTTTGTCACGATCCGCCCACGGGCCACGGGACTAGTCGTACCACGTTTCGGATTTTTTCGACCACTGGCCGAGATTTTGCGAATTTTTTAATTCATTTTTTGAAACGTATTTTTTACGAGAAAACTACAAGTCCCAGCTCCTTGAAATTTTGTCACGATCCACCCACGGGCCACGGGACTACTCGTACCACGTTTCGGTTTTTTTCGACCACCGGCCGAGATTTTGCGAATTTTTTAATTTATTTTTTGACACGTATTTTTTACGAGAAAACTACAAGTCCCAGCTCCTTGAAATTTTGTCACGATCCGCCCACGGGCCACGGGACTACTCGTACCACGTTTCGGATTTTTTCGACCACCGGCCGAGATTTTGCGAATTTTTTAATTTATTTTTTGAAACGTATTTTTTACGAGAAAACTACAAGTCCCAGCTCCTTGAAATTTTGTCACCATCCGCCCACGGGCCACGGGACGACTCGTACCACGTTTCGGATTTTTTCGACCACCGGCCGAGATTTTGCGAATTTTTTAATTTATTTTTTGAAACGTATTTTTTACGAGAAAACTACAAGTCCCAGCTCCTTGAAATTTTGTCACCATCCGCCCACGGGCCACGGGACTACTCGTACCATGTTTCGGATTTTTTCGACCACCGGCCGAGATTTTGCGAATTTTTTAATTTATTTTTTGAAATGTATTTTTTATGAGAAAACTACAAGTCCCAGCTCCTTGAAATTTTGTCACCATCCGCCCACGGGCCACGGGACTACTCGTACCACGTTTCGGATTTTTTCGACCACCGGCCGAGATTTTGCGAATTTTTTAATTTATTTTTTGAAATGTATTTTTTACGAGAAAACTACAAGTCCCAGCTCCTTGAAATTTTGTCACGATCCGCCCACGGGCCACGGGACTACTCGTACCACGTTTCGGATTTTTTCGACCACCGGCCGAGATTTTGCGAATTTTTTAATTTATTTTTTGAAAAGTATTTTTTACGAGAAAACTACAAGTCCCAGCTCCTTGAAATTTTGTCACCATCCGCCCACGGGCCACGGGACTACTCGTACCACGTTTCGGATTTTTTCGACCACCCCCCGAGATTTTGCGAATTTTTTAATTTATTTTTTGAAACGTATTTTTTATGAGAAAACTACAAGTCCCAGCTCCTTGAAATTTTGTCACGATCCGCCCACGGGCCACGGGACGACTCGTACCACGTTTCGGATTTTTTCGACCACCCCCCGAGATTTTGCGAATTTTTTAATTTATTTTTTGAAACGTATTTTTTACGAGAAAACGACAAGTCCCAGCTCCTTGAAATTTTGTCACGATCCGCCCACGGTCCACGGGACTACTCGTACCACGTTTCGGATTTTTTTGACCACCGGCCGAGATTTTGCGAATTTTTTAATTTATTTTTTGAAACGTATTTTTTACGAGAAAACTACAAGTCCCAGCTCCTTGAAATTTTGTCACCATCCGCCCACGGGCCACGGGACGACTCGTACCACGTTTCGGATTTTTTCGACCACCGGCCGAGATTTTGCGAATTTTTTAATTTATTTTTTGAAACGTATTTTTTACGAGAAAACTACAAGTCCCAGCTCCTTGAAATTTTGTCACCATCCGCCCACGGGCCACGGGACTACTCGTACCACGTTTCGGATTTTTTCAACCACCCCCTGAGATTTTGCGAATTTTTTAATTTATTTTTTGAAACGTATTTTTTACGAGAAAACTACAAGTCCCAGCTCCTTGAAATTTTGTCACCATCCGCCCACGGGCCACGGGACGACTCGTACCACGTTTCGGATTTTTTCGACCACCGGCCGAGATTTTGCGAATTTTTTAATTTATTTTTTGAAATGTATTTTTTACGAGAAAACTACAAGTCCCAGCTCCTTGAAATTTTGTCACCATCCGCCCACGGGCCACGGGACTACTCGTACCACGTTTCGGATTTTTTCGACCACCCCCCGAGATTTTGCGAATTTTTTAATTTATTTTTTGAAATGTATTTTTTACGAGAAAACTACAAGTCCCAGCTCCTTGAAATTTTGTCACCATCCGCCCACGGGCCACGGGACTACTCGTACCACGTTTCGGATTTTTTCGACCACCGGCCGAGATTTTGCGAATTTTTTAATTTATTTTTTGAAACGTATTTTTTACGAGAAAACTACAAGTCCCAGCTCCTTGAAATTTTGTCACCTTCCGCCCACGGGCCACGGGACGACTCGTACCACGTTTCGGATTTTTTCGACCACCGGCCGAGATTTTGCGAATTTTTTAATTTATTTTTTGAAATGTATTTTTTACGAGAAAACTACAAGTCCCAGCTCCTTGAAATTTTGTCACCATCCGCCCACGGGCCACGGGACTACTCGTACCACGTTTCGGATTTTTTCGACCACCGGCCGAGATTTTGCGAATTTTTTAATTTATTTTTTGAAATGTATTTTTTACGAGAAAACTACAAGTCCCAGCTCCTTGAAATTTTGTCACCATCCGCCCACGGGCCACGGGACGACTCGTACCACGTTTCGGATTTTTTCGACCACCGGCCGAGATTTTGCGAATTTTTTAATTTATTTTTTGAAAAGTATTTTTTACGAGAAAACGACAAGTCCCAGCTCCTTGAAATTTTGTCACCATCCGCCCACGGGCCACGGGACGACTCGTACCACGTTTCGGATTTTTTCGACCACCGGCCGAGATTTTGCGAATTTTTTAATTTATTTTTTGACACGTATTTTTTACGAGAAAACTACAAGTCCCAGCTCCTTGAAATTTTGTCACGATCCGCCCACGGGCCACGGGACTACTCGTACCACGTTTCGGATTTTTTCGACCACCGGCCGAGAATTTGCGAATTTTTTAATTCATTTTTTGAAACGTATTTTTTACGAGAAAACTACAAGTCCCAGCTCCTTGAAATTTTGTCACGATCCGCCCACGGGCCACGGGACTACTCGTACCACGTTTCGGATTTTTTCGACCACTGGCCGAGATTTTGCGAATTTTTTAATTCATTTTTTGAAACATATTTTTTACGAGAAAACTACAAGTCCCAGCTCCTTGAAATTTTGTCACGATCCACCCACGGGCCACGGGACGACTCGTACCACGTTTCGGATTTTTTCAACCACCCCCCGAGATTTTGCGAATTTTTTAATTTATTTTTTGAAACGTATTTTTTACGAGAAAACTACAAGTCCCAGCTCCTTGAAATTTTGTCACCATCCGCCCACGGGCCACGGGACGACTCGTACCACGTTTCGGATTTTTTCGACCACCGGCCGAGATTTTGCGAATTTTTTAATTTATTTTTTGAAATGTATTTTTTACGAGAAAACTACAAGTCCCAGCTCCTTGAAATTTTGTCACCATCCGCCCACGGGCCACGGGACTACTCGTACCACGTTTCGGATTTTTTCGACCACCGGCCGAGATTTTGCGAATTTTTTAATTTATTTTTTGAAATGTATTTTTTACGAGAAAACTACAAGTCCCAGCTCCTTGAAATTTTGTCACCATCCGCCCACGGGCCACGGGACTACTCGTACCACGTTTCGGATTTTTTCGACCACCGGCCGAGATTTTGCGAATTTTTTAATTTATTTTTTGAAACGTATTTTTTACGAGAAAACTACAAGTCCCAGCTCCTTGAAATTTTGTCACCATCCGCCCACGGGCCACGGGACTACTCGTACCACGTTTCGGATTTTATCGACCACCGGCCGAGATTTTGCGAATTTTTTAATTTATTTTTTGAAATGTATTTTTTACGAGAAAACTACAAGTCCCAGCTCCTTGAAATTTTGTCACGATCCACCCACGGGCCACGGGACGACTCGTACCACGTTTCGGATTTTTTCGACCACCGGCCGAGATTTTGCGAATTTTTTAATTTATTTTTTGACACGTATTTTTTTACGAGAAAACTACAAGTCCCAGCTCCTTGAAATTTTGTCACGATCCGCCCACGGGCCACGGGACGACTCGTACCACGTTTCGGATTTTTTCAACCACCGGCCGAGATTTTGCAAATTTTTTAATTTATTTTTTGAAACGTATTTTTTATGAGAAAACTACAAGTCCCAGCTCCTTGAAATTTTGTCACGATCCGCCCACGGGCCACGGGACGACTCGTACCACGTTTCGGATTTTTTCGACCACCCCCCGAGATTTTGCGAATTTTTTAATTTATTTTTTGAAACGTATTTTTTACGAGAAAACGACAAGTCCCAGCTCCTTGAAATTTTGTCACGATCCGCCCACGGGCCACGGGACTACTCGTACCACGTTTCGGATTTTTTCGACCACCGGCCGAGATTTTGCGAATTTTTTAATTTATTTTTTGAAAAGTATTTTTTACGAGAAAACTACAAGTCCCAGCTCCTTGAAATTTTGTCACCATCCGCCCACGGGCCACGGGACGACTCGTACCACGTTTCGGATTTTTTCGACCACCGGCCGAGATTTTGCGAATTTTTTAATTTATTTTTTGAAACGTATTTTTTACGAGAAAACTACAAGTCCCAGCTCCTTGAAATTTTGTCACCATCCGCCCACGGGCCACGGGACTACTCGTACCATGTTTCGGATTTTTTCGACCACCGGCCGAGATTTTGCGAATTTTTTAATTTATTTTTTGAAATGTATTTTTTACGAGAAAACTACAAGTCCCAGCTCCTTGAAATTTTGTCACCATCCGCCCACGGGCCACGGGACTACTCGTACCACGTTTCGGATTTTTTCGACCACCGGCCGAGATTTTGCGAATTTTTTAATTTATTTTTTGAAATGTATTTTTTACGAGAAAACTACAAGTCCCAGCTCCTTGAAATTTTGTCACGATCCGCCCACGGGCCACGGGACTACTCGTACCACGTTTCGGATTTTTTCGACCACCGGCCGAGATTTTGCGAATTTTTTAATTTATTTTTTGAAAAGTATTTTTTACGAGAAAACTACAAGTCCCAGCTCCTTGAAATTTTGTCACCATCCGCCCACGGGCCACGGGACTACTCGTACCACGTTTCGGATTTTTTCGACCACCCCCCGAGATTTTGCGAATTTTTTAATTTATTTTTTGAAACGTATTTTTTATGAGAAAACTACAAGTCCCAGCTCCTTGAAATTTTGTCACGATCCGCCCACGGGCCACGGGACGACTCGTACCACGTTTCGGATTTTTTCGACCACCCCCCGAGATTTTGCGAATTTTTTAATTTATTTTTTGAAACGTATTTTTTACGAGAAAACGACAAGTCCCAGCTCCTTGAAATTTTGTCACGATCCGCCCACGGGCCACGGGACTACTCGTACCACGTTTCGGATTTTTTTGACCACCGGCCGAGATTTTGCGAATTTTTTAATTTATTTTTTGAAACGTATTTTTTACGAGAAAACTACAAGTCCCAGCTCCTTGAAATTTTGTCACCATCCGCCCATGGGCCACGGGACGACTCGTACCACGTTTCGGATTTTTTCGACCACCGGCCGAGATTTTGCGAATTTTTTAATTTATTTTTTGAAACGTATTTTTTACGAGAAAACTACAAGTCCCAGCTCCTTGAAATTTTGTCACCATCCGCCCACGGGCCACGGGACTACTCGTACCACGTTTCGGATTTTTTCAACCACCCCCCGAGATTTTGCGAATTTTTTAATTTATTTTTTGAAACGTATTTTTTACGAGAAAACTACAAGTCCCAGCTCCTTGAAATTTTGTCACCATCCGCCCACGGGCCACGGGACGACTCGTACCACGTTTCGGATTTTTTCGACCACCGGCCGAGATTTTGCGAATTTTTTAATTTATTTTTTGAAATGTATTTTTTACGAGAAAACTACAAGTCCCAGCTCCTTGAAATTTTGTCACCATCCGCCCACGGGCCACGGGACTACTCGTACCACGTTTCGGATTTTTTCGACCACCGGCCGAGATTTTGCGAATTTTTTAATTTATTTTTTGAAATGTATTTTTTACGAGAAAACTACAAGTCCCAGCTCCTTGAAATTTTGTCACCATCCGCCCACGGGCCACGGGACTACTCGTACCACGTTTCGGATTTTTTCGACCACCGGCCGAGATTTTGCGAATTTTTTAATTTATTTTTTGAAACGTATTTTTTACGAGAAAACTACAAGTCCCAGCTCCTTGAAATTTTGTCACCTTCCGCCCACGGGCCACGGGACGACTCGTACCACGTTTCGGATTTTTTCGACCACCGGCCGAGATTTTGCGAATTTTTTAATTTATTTTTTGAAATGTATTTTTTACGAGAAAACTACAAGTCCCAGCTCCTTGAAATTTTGTCACCATCCGCCCACGGGCCACGGGACTACTCGTACCACGTTTCGGATTTTTTCGACCACCGGCCGAGATTTTGCGAATTTTTTAATTTATTTTTTGAAACGTATTTTTTACGAGAAAACTACAAGTCCCAGCTCCTTGAAATTTTGTCACCTTCCGCCCACGGGCCACGGGACGACTCGTACCACGTTTCGGATTTTTTCGACCACCGGCCGAGATTTTGCGAATTTTTTAATTTATTTTTTGAAATGTATTTTTTACGAGAAAACTACAAGTCCCAGCTCCTTGAAATTTTGTCACCATCCGCCCACGGGCCACGGGACTACTCGTACCACGTTTCGGATTTTTTCGACCACCGGCCGAGATTTTGCGAATTTTTTAATTTATTTTTTGAAATGTATTTTTTACGAGAAAACTACAAGTCCCAGCTCCTTGAAATTTTGTCACCATCCGCCCACGGGCCACGGGACGACTCGTACCACGTTTCGGATTTTTTCGACCACCGGCCGAGATTTTGCGAATTTTTTAATTTATTTTTTGAAAAGTATTTTTTACGAGAAAACGACAAGTCCCAGCTCCTTGAAATTTTGTCACCATCCGCCCACGGGCCACGGGACTACTCGTACCACGTTTCGGATTTTTTCGACCACCGGCCGAGATTTTGCGAATTTTTTAATTTATTTTTTGAAACGTATTTTTTACGAGAAAACTACAAGTCCCAGCTCCTTGAAATTTTGTCACCTTCCGCCCACGGGCCACGGGACGACTCGTACCACGTTTCGGATTTTTTCGACCACCGGCCGAGATTTTGCGAATTTTTTAATTTATTTTTTGAAATGTATTTTTTACGAGAAAACTACAAGTCCCAGCTCCTTGAAATTTTGTCACCATCCGCCCACGGGCCACGGGACTACTCGTACCACGTTTCGGATTTTTTCGACCACCGGCCGAGATTTTGCGAATTTTTTAATTTATTTTTTGAAATGTATTTTTTACGAGAAAACTACAAGTCCCAGCTCCTTGAAATTTTGTCACCATCCGCCCACGGGCCACGGGACTACTCGTACCACGTTTCGGATTTTTTCGACCACCGGCCGAGATTTTGCGAATTTTTTAATTTATTTTTTGAAAAGTATTTTTTACGAGAAAACGACAAGTCCCAGCTCCTTGAAATTTTGTCACCTTCCGCCCACGGGCCACGGGACGACTCGTACCACGTTTCGGATTTTTTCGACCACCGGCCGAGATTTTGCGAATTTTTTAATTTATTTTTTGAAATGTATTTTTTACGAGAAAACTACAAGTCCCAGCTCCTTGAAATTTTGTCACCATCCGCCCACGGGCCACGGGACGACTCGTACCACGTTTCGGATTTTTTCGACCACCGGCCGAGATTTTGCGAATTTTTTAATTTATTTTTTGAAATGTATTTTTTACGAGAAAACTACAAGTCCCAGCTCCTTGAAATTTTGTCACCATCCGCCCACGGGCCACGGGACTACTCGTACCACGTTTCGGATTTTTTCGACCACCGGCCGAGATTTTGCGAATTTTTTAATTTATTTTTTGAAATGTATTTTTTACGAGAAAACTACAAGTCCCAGCTCCTTGAAATTTTGTCACCATCCGCCCACGGGCCACGGGACGACTCGTACCACGTTTCGGATTTTTTCGACCACCGGCCGAGATTTTGCGAATTTTTTAATATATTTTTTGAAAAGTATTTTTTACGAGAAAACGACAAGTCCCAGCTCCTTGAAATTTTGTCACCATCCGCCCACGGGCCACGGGACGACTCGTACCACGTTTCGGATTTTTTCGACCACCGGCCGAGATTTTGCGAATTTTTTAATTTATTTTTTGACACGTATTTTTTACGAGAAAACTACAAGTCCCAGCTCCTTGAAATTTTGTCACGATCCGCCCACGGGCCACGGGACTACTCGTACCACGTTTCGGATTTTTTCGACCACCGGCCGAGATTTTGCGAATTTTTTAATTCATTTTTTGAAACGTATTTTTTACGAGAAAACTACAAGTCCCAGCTCCTTGAAATTTTGTCACCATCCGCCCACGGGCCACGGGACTACTCGTACCACGTTTCGGATTTTTTCGACCACCGGCCGAGATTTTGCGAATTTTTTAATTTATTTTTTGAAACGTATTTTTTACGAGAAAACTACAAGTCCCAGCTCCTTGAAATTTTGTCACCTTCCGCCCACGGGCCACGGGACGACTCGTACCACGTTTCGGATTTTTTCGACCACCGGCCGAGATTTTGCGAATTTTTTAATTTATTTTTTGAAATGTATTTTTTACGAGAAAACTACAAGTCCCAGCTCCTTGAAATTTTGTCACCATCCGCCCACGGGCCACGGGACTACTCGTACCACGTTTCGGATTTTTTCGACCACCGGCCGAGATTTTGCGAATTTTTTAATTTATTTTTTGAAATGTATTTTTTACGAGAAAACTACAAGTCCCAGCTCCTTGAAATTTTGTCACCATCCGCCCACGGGCCACGGGACGACTCGTACCACGTTTCGGATTTTTTCGACCACCGGCCGAGATTTTGCGAATTTTTTAATTTATTTTTTGAAAAGTATTTTTTACGAGAAAACGACAAGTCCCAGCTCCTTGAAATTTTGTCACCATCCGCCCACGGGCCACGGGACGACTCGTACCACGTTTCGGATTTTTTCGACCACCGGCCGAGATTTTGCGAATTTTTTAATTCATTTTTTGAAACATATTTTTTACGAGAAAACTACAAGTCCCAGCTCCTTGAAATTTTGTCACCATCCGCCCACGGGCCACGGGACTACTCGTACCACGTTTCGGATTTTTTCGACCACTGGCCGAGATTTTGCGAATTTTTTAATTCATTTTTTGAAACATATTTTTTACGAGAAAACTACAAGTCCCAGCTGCTTGAAATTTTGTCACGATCCACCCACAGGCCACGGGACTACTCGTACCACGTTTCGGATTTTTTTGACCACCGGCCGAGATTTTGCGAATTTTTTAATTTATTTTTTGACACGTATTTTTTTACGAGAAAACTACAAGTCCCAGCTCCTTGAAATTTTGTCACGATCCGCCCACGGGCCGCGGGACGACTCGTACCACGTTTCGGATTTTTTCGACCACCGGCCGAGATTTTGCGAATTTTTTAATTTATTTTTTGAAACGTATTTTTTACGAGAAAACTACAAGTCCCAGCTCCTTGAAATTTTGTCACGATCCGCCCACGGGCCACGGGACTACTCCTACCACGTTTCGGATTTTTTCGACCACCCCCCGAGATTTTGCGAATTTTTTAATTTATTTTTTGAAACGTATTTTTTACGAGAAAACTACAAGTCCCAGCTCCTTGAAATTTTGTCACCATCCGCCCACGGGCCACGGGACTACTCGTACCACGTTTCGGATTTTATCGACCACCGGCCGAGATTTTGCGAATTTTTTAATTTATTTTTTGAAATGTATTTTTTACGAGAAAACTACAAGTCCCAGCTCCTTGAAATTTTGTCACGATCCACCCACGGGCCACGGGACGACTCGTACCACGTTTCGGATTTTTTCGACCACCGGCCGAGATTTTGCGAATTTTTTAATTTATTTTTTGACACGTATTTTTTTACGAGAAAACTACAAGTCCCAGCTCCTTGAAATTTTGTCACGATCCGCCCACGGGCCACGGGACGACTCGTACCACGTTTCGGATTTTTTCGACCACCGGCCGAGATTTTGCGAATTTTTTAATTTATTTTTTGAAACGTATTTTTTATGAGAAAACTACAAGTCCCAGCTCCTTGAAATTTTGTCACGATCCGCCCACGGGCCACGGGACGACTCGTACCACGTTTCGGATTTTTTCGACCACCCCCCGAGATTTTGCGAATTTTTTAATTTATTTTTTGAAACGTATTTTTTACGAGAAAACGACAAGTCCCAGCTCCTTGAAATTTTGTCACGATCCGCCCACGGGCCACGGGACGACTCGTACCACGTTTCGGATTTTTTCGACCACCGGCCGAGATTTTGCGAATTTTTTAATTTATTTTTTGAAACGTATTTTTTACGAGAAAACTACAAGTCCCAGCTCCTTGAAATTTTGTCACGATCCGCCCACGGGCCACGGGACGACTCGTACCACGTTTCGGATTTTTTCGACCACCCCCCAAGATTTTGCGAATTTTTTAATTTATTTTTTGAAACGTATTTTTTACGAGAAAACTACAAGTCCCAGCTCCTTGAAATTTTGTCACCATCCGCCCACGGGCCACGGGACGACTCGTACCACGTTTCGGATTTTTTCGACCACCGGCCGAGATTTTGCGAATTTTTTAATTTATTTTTTGAAATGTATTTTTTACGAGAAAACTACAAGTCCCAGCTCCTTGAAATTTTGTCACCATCCGCCCACGGGCCACGGGACTACTCGTACCACGTTTCGGATTTTTTCGACCACCGGCCGAGATTTTGCGAATTTTTAATTTATTTTTTGAAACGTATTTTTTACGAGAAAACGACAAGTCCCAGCTCCTTGAAATTTTGTCACGATCCGCCCACGCGCCACGGGACTACTCGTACCACGTTTCGGATTTTTTCGACCACCCCCCGAGATTTTGCGAATTTTTTAATTTATTTTTTGAAACGTATTTTTTACGAGAAAACTACAAGTCCCAGCTCCTTGAAATTTTGTCACCATCCGCCCACGGGCCACGGGACGACTCGTACCACGTTTCGGATTTTTTCGACCACCGGCCGAGATTTTGCGAATTTTTTAATTTATTTATTGAAACGTATTTTTTACGAGAAAACTACAAGTCCCAGCTCCTTGAAATTTTGTCACCATCCGCCCACCGGCCACGGGACTACTCGTACCACGTTTCGGATTTTTTCGACCACCGGCCGAGATTTTGCGAATTTTTTAATTTATTTTTTGAAATGTATTTTTTACGAGAAAACTACAAGTCCCAGCTCCTTGAAATTTTGTCACCATCCGCCCACGGGCCACGGGACTACTCGTACCACGTTTCGGATTTTTTCGACCACCGGCCGAGATTTTGCGAATTTTTTAATTCATTTTTTGAAACATATTTTTTACGAGAAAACTACAAGTCCCAGCTCCTTGAAATTTTGTCACGATCCACCCACGGGCCACGGGACTACTCGTACCACGTTTCGGATTTTTTCGACCACCGGCCGAGATTTTGCGAATTTTTTAATTTATTTTTTGAAACGTATTTTTTATGAGAAAACTACAAGTCCCAGCTCCTTGAAATTTTGTCACGATCCGCCCACGGGCCACGGGACGACTCGTACCACGTTTCGGATTTTTTCGACCACCCCCCGAGATTTTGCGAATTTTTTAATTTATTTTTTGAAACGTATTTTTTACGAGAAAACTACAAGTCCCAGCTCCTTGAAATTTTGTCACCATCCGCCCACGGGCCACGGGACTACTCGTACCACGTTTCAGATTTTTTCGACCACCGGCCGAGATTTTGCGAATTTTTTAATTTATTTTTTGAAATGTATTTTTACGAGAAAACTACAAGTCCCAGCTCCTTGAAATTTTGTCACCATCCGCCCACGGGCCACGGGACTACTCGTACCACGTTTCGGATTTTTTCGACCACCGGCCGAGATTTTGCGAATTTTTTAATTTATTTTTTGAAACGTATTTTTTACGAGAAAACGACAAGTCCCAGCTCCTTGAAATTTTGTCACGATCCGCCCACGGGCCACGGGACGACTCGTACCACGTTTCGGATTTTTTCGACCACCGGCCGAGATTTTGCGAATTTTTTAATTTATTTTTTGAAATGTATTTTTTACGAGAAAACTACAAGTCCCAGCTCCTTGAAATTTTGTCACCATCCGCCCACGGGCCACGGGACTACTCGTACCAAGTTTCGGATATTTTCGACCACTGGCCGAGATTTTGCGAATTTTTTAATTCATTTTTTGAAACATATTTTTTACGAGAAAACTACAAGTCCCAGCTCCTTGAAATTTTGTCACGATCCACCCACGGGCCACGGGACTACTCGTACCACGTTTCGGATTTTTTCGACCACCGGCCGAGATTTTGCGAATTTTTTAATTTATTTTTTGAAACGTATTTTTTATGAGAAAACTACAAGTCCCAGCTCCTTGAAATTTTGTCACGATCCGCCCACGGGCCACGGGACGACTCGTACCACGTTTCGGATTTTTTCGACCACCCCCCGAGATTTTGCGAATTTTTTAATTTATTTTTTGAAACGTATTTTTTACAAGAAAACTACAAGTCCCAGCTCCTTGAAATTTTGTCACCATCCGCCCACGGGCCACGGGACTACTCGTACCACGTTTCGGATTTTTTCGACCACCGGCCGAGATTTTGCGAATTTTTTAATTTATTTTTTGAAATGTATTTTTACGAGAAAACTACAAGTCCCAGCTCCTTGAAATTTTGTCACCATCCGCCCACGGGCCACGGGACTACTCGTACCACGTTTCGGATTTTTTCGACCACCCCCCGAGATTTTGCGAATTTTTTAATTTATTTTTTGAAACGTATTTTTTACGAGAAAACGACAAGTCCCAGCTCCTTGAAATTTTGTCACGATCCGCCCACGGGCCACGGGACGACTCGTACCACGTTTCGGATTTTTTCGACCACCGGCCGAGATTTTGCGAATTTTTTAATTTATTTTTTGAAACGTATTTTTTACGAGAAAACTACAAGTCCCAGCTCCTTGAAATTTTGTCACCATCCGCCCACGGGCCACGGGACGACTCGTACCACGTTTCGGATTTTTTCGACCACCGGCCGAGATTTTGCGAATTTTTTAATTTATTTTTTGAAACATATTTTTTACGAGAAAACTACAAGTCCCAGCTCCTTGAAATTTTGTCACCATCCGCCCACGGGCCACGGGACTACTCGTACCACGTTTCGGATTTTTTCGACCACCGGCCGAGATTTTGCGAATTTTTTAATTTATTTTTTGAAATGTATTTTTACGAGAAAACTACAAGTCCCAGCTCCTTGAAATTTTGTCACCATCCGCCCACGGGCCACGGGACTACTCGTACCACGTTTCGGATTTTTTCGACCACCGGCCGAGATTTTGCGAATTTTTAATTTATTTTTTGAAACGTATTTTTTACGAGAAAACGACAAGTCCCAGCTCCTTGAAATTTTGTCACGATCCGCCCACGGGCCACGGGACTACTCGTACCACGTTTCGGATTTTTTCGACCACCCCCCGAGATTTTGCGAATTTTTTAATTTATTTTTTGAAACGTATTTTTTACGAGAAAACTACAAGTCCCAGCTCCTTGAAATTTTGTCACCATCCGCCCACGGGCCATGGGACGACTCGTACCACGTTTCGGATTTTTTCGACCACCGGCCGAGATTTTGCGAATTTTTTAATTTATTTATTGAAACGTATTTTTTATGAGAAAACTACAAGTCCCAGTTCCTTGAAATTTTGTCACCATCCGCCCACGGGCCACGGGACTACTCGTACCACGTTTCGGATTTTTTCGACCACCGGCCGAGATTTTGCGAATTTTTTAATTCATTTTTTGAAACATATTTTTTACGAGAAAACTACAAGTCCCAGCTCCTTGAAATTTTGTCACGATCCACCCACGGGCCACGGGACTACTCGTACCACGTTTCGGATTTTTTCGACCACCGGCCGAGATTTTGCGAATTTTTTAATTTATTTTTTGAAACGTATTTTTTATGAGAAAACTACAAGTCCCAGCTCCTTGAAATTTTGTCACCATCCGCCCACGGGCCACGGGACTACTCGTACCACGTTTCGGATTTTTTCGACCACCGGCCGAGATTTTGCGAATTTTTTAATTCATTTTTTGAAACATATTTTTTACGAGAAAACTACAAGTCCCAGCTCCTTGAAATTTTGTCACGATCCACCCACGGGCCACGGGACTACTCGTACCACGTTTCGGATTTTTTCGACCACCGGCCGAGATTTTGCGAATTTTTTAATTTATTTTTTGAAACGTATTTTTTATGAGAAAACTACAAGTCCCAGCTCCTTGAAATTTTGTCACGATCCGCCCACGGGCCACGGGACGACTCGTACCACGTTTCGGATTTTTTCGACCACCCCCCGAGATTTTGCGAATTTTTTAATTTATTTTTTGAAACGTATTTTTTACGAGAAAACTACAAGTCCCAGCTCCTTGAAATTTTGTCACCATCCGCCCACGGGCCACGGGACTACTCGTACCACGTTTCGGATTTTTTCGACCACCGGCCGAGATTTTGCGAATTTTTTAATTTATTTTTTGAAATGTATTTTTACGAGAAAACTACAAGTCCCAGCTCCTTGAAATATTGTCACCATCCGCCCACGGGCCACGGGACTACTCGTACCACGTTTCGGATTTTTTCGACCACCGGCCGAGATTTTGCGAATTTTTTAATTTATTTTTTGAAACGTATTTTTTACGAGAAAACGACAAGTCCCAGCTCCTTGAAATTTTGTCACGATCCGCCCACGGGCCACGGGACTACTCGTACCACGTTTCGGATTTTTTCGACCACCGGCCGAGATTTTGCGAATTTTTTAATTTATTTTTTGAAACGTATTTTTTACGAGAAAACTACAAGTCCCAGCTCCTTGAAATTTTGTCACCATCCGCCCACGGGCCACGGGACGACTCGTACCACGTTTCGGATTTTTTCGACCACCGGCCGAGATTTTGCGAATTTTTTAATTTATTTTTTGAAACGTATTTTTTACGAGAAAACTACAAGTCCCAGCTCCTTGAAATTTTGTCACCATCCGCCCACGGGCCACGGGACTACTCGTACCACGTTTCGGATTTTTTCGACCACCGGCCGAGATTTTGCAAATTTTTTAATTTATTTTTTGAAATGTATTTTTTACGAGAAAACTACAAGTCCCAGCTCCTTGAAATTTTGTCACCATTCGCCCACGGGCCACGGGACTACTCGTACCACGTTTCGGATTTTTTCGACCACCGGCCGAGATTTTGCGAATTTTTTAATTTATTTTTTGAAATGTATTTTTTACGAGAAAACTACAAGTCCCAGCTCCTTGAAATTTTGTCACGATCCGCCCACGGGCCACGGGACGACTCGTACCACGTTTCGGATTTTTTCGACCACCGGCCGAGATTTTGCGAATTTTTTAATTTATTTTTTGAAATGTATTTTTTACGAGAAAACTACAAGTCCCAGCTCCTTGAAATTTTGTCACCATCCGCCCACGGGCCACGGGACTACTCGTACCAAGTTTCGGATATTTTCGACCACTGGCCGAGATTTTGCGATTTTTTTAATTCATTTTTTGAAACATATTTTTTACGAGAAAACTACAAGTCCCAGCTCCTTGAAATTTTGTCACGATCCACCCACGGGCCACGGGACTACTCGTACCACGTTTCGGATTTTTTCGACCACCGGCCGAGATTTTGCGAATTTTTTAATTTATTTTTTGAAACGTATTTTTTATGAGAAAACTACAAGTCCCAGCTCCTTGAAATTTTGTCACGATCCGCCCACGGGCCACGGGACGACTCGTACCACGTTTCGGATTTTTTCGACCACCCCCCGAGATTTTGCGAATTTTTTAATTTATTTTTTGAAACGTATTTTTTACGAGAAAACTACAAGTCCCAGCTCCTTGAAATTTTGTCACCATCCGCCCACGGGCCACGGGACTACTCGTACCACGTTTCGGATTTTTTCGACCACCGGCCGAGATTTTGCGAATTTTTTAATTTATTTTTTGAAATGTATTTTTACGAGAAAACTACAAGTCCCAGCTCCTTGAAATTTTGTCACCATCCGCCCACGGGCCACGGGACTACTCGTACCACGTTTCGGATTTTTTCGACCACCCCCCGAGATTTTGCGAATTTTTTAATTTATTTTTTGAAACGTATTTTTTACGAGAAAACGACAAGTCCCAGCTCCTTGAAATTTTGTCACGATCCGCCCACGGGCCACGGGACTACTCGTACCACGTTTCGGATTTTTTCGACCACCGGCCGAGATTTTGCGAATTTTTTAATTTATTTTTTGAAATGTATTTTTTACGAGAAAACGACAAGTCCCAGCTCCTTGAAATTTTGTCACGATCCGCCCACGGGCCACGGGACGACTCGTACCACGTTTCGGATTTTTTCGACCACCGGCCGAGATTTTGCGAATTTTTTAATTTATTTTTTGAAATGTATTTTTTACGAGAAAACTACAAGTCCCAGCTCCTTGAAATTTTGTCACCATCCGCCCACGGGCCACGGGACTACTCGTACCAAGTTTCGGATATTTTCGACCACTGGCCGAGATTTTGCGAATTTTTTAATTCATTTTTTGAAACATATTTTTTACGAGAAAACTACAAGTCCCAGCTCCTTGAAATTTTGTCACGATCCACCCACGGGCCACGGGACTACTCGTACCACGTTTCGGATTTTTTCGACCACCGGCCGAGATTTTGCGAATTTTTTAATTTATTTTTTGAAACGTATTTTTTATGAGAAAACTACAAGTCCCAGCTCCTTGAAATTTTGTCACGATCCGCCCACGGGCCACGGGACGACTCGTACCACGTTTCGGATTTTTTCGACCACCCCCCGAGATTTTGCGAATTTTTTAATTTATTTTTTGAAACGTATTTTTTACGAGAAAACTACAAGTCCCAGCTCCTTGAAATTTTGTCACCATCCGCCCACGCGCCACGGGACTACTCGTACCACGTTTCGGATTTTTTCGACCACCGGCCGAGATTTTGCGAATTTTTTAATTTATTTTTTGAAATGTATTTTTACGAGAAAACTACAAGTCCCAGCTCCTTGAAATTTTGTCACCATCCGCCCACGGGCCACGGGACTACTCGTACCACGTTTCGGATTTTTTCGACCACCCCCCGAGATTTTGCGAATTTTTTAATTTATTTTTTGAAACGTATTTTTTACGAGAAAACGACAAGTCCCAGCTCCTTGAAATTTTGTCACGATCCGCCCACGGGCCACGGGACTACTCGTACCACGTTTCGGATTTTTTCGACCACCGGCCGAGATTTTGCGAATTTTTTAATTTATTTTTTGAAACGTATTTTTTACGAGAAAACTACAAGTCCCAGCTCCTTGAAATTTTGTCACCATCCGCCCACGGGCCACGGGACGACTCGTACCACGTTTCGGATTTTTTCGACCACCGGCCGAGATTTTGCGAATTTTTTAATTTATTTTTTGAAACGTATTTTTTACGAGAAAACTACAAGTCCCAGCTCCTTGAAATTTTGTCACCATCCGCCCACGGGCCACGGGACTACTCGTACCACGTTTCGGATTTTTTCGACCACCGGCCGAGATTTTGCGAATTTTTTAATTTATTTTTTGAAATGTATTTTTACGAGAAAACTACAAGTCCCAGCTCCTTGAAATTTTGTCACCATTCGCCCACGGGCCACGGGACTACTCGTACCACGTTTCGGATTTTTTCGACCACCGGCCGAGATTTTGCGAATTTTTTAATTTATTTTTTGAAATGTATTTTTTACGAGAAAACTACAAGTCCCAGCTCCTTGAAATTTTGTCACGATCCGCCCACGGGCCACGGGACGACTCGTACCACGTTTCGGATTTTTTCGACCACCCCCCAAGATTTTGCGAATTTTTTAATTTATTTTTTGAAACGTATTTTTTACAAGAAAACTACAAGTCCCAGCTCCTTGAAATTTTGTCACGATCCGCCCACGGGCCACGGGACTACTCGTACCACGTTTCGGATTTTTTCAACCACCGGCCGAGATTTTGCGAATTTTTTAATTTATTTTTTGAAACGTATTTTTTACGAGAAAACTACAAGTCCCAGCTCCTTGAAATTTTGTCACCATCCGCCCACGGGCCACGGGACTACTCGTACCACGTTTCGGATTTTTTCGACCACCGGCCGAGATTTTGCGAATTTTTTAATTTATTTTTAGAAATGTATTTTTTACGAGAAAACTACAAGTCCCAGCTCCTTGAAATTTTGTCACCATCCGCCCACGGGCCACGGGACGACTCGTACCACGTTTCGGATTTTTTCGACCACCCCCCAAGATTTTGCGAATTTTTTAATTTATTTTTTGAAACGTATTTTTTACAAGAAAACTACAAGTCCCAGCTCATTGAAATTTTGTCACCATCCGCCCACGGGCCACGGGACGACTCGTACCACGTTTCGGATTTTTTCGACCACCGGCCGAGATTTTGCGAATTTTTTAATTTATTTTTTGAAATGTATTTTTTACGAGAAAACTACAAGTCCCAGCTCCTTGAAATTTTGTCACCATCCGCCCACGGGCCACGGGACTACTCGTACCACGTTTCGGATTTTTTCGACCACCGGCCGAGATTTTGCGAATTTTTAATTTATTTTTTGAAACGTATTTTTTACGAGAAAACGAGAAGTCCCAGCTCCTTGAAATTTTGTCACGATCCGCCCACGGGCCACGGGACTACTCGTACCACGTTTCGGATTTTTTCGACCACCCCCCGAGATTTTGCGAATTTTTTAATTTATTTTTTGAAACGTATTTTTTACGAGAAAACTACAAGTCCCAGCTCCTTGAAATTTTGTCACGATCCACCCACGGGCCACGGGACTACTCGTACCACGTTTCGGATTTTTTCGACCACCGGCCGAGATTTTGCGAATTTTTTAATTTATTTTTTGAAACGTATTTTTTATGAGAAAACTACAAGTCCCAGCTCCTTGAAATTTTGTCACCATCCGCCCACGGGCCACGGGACTACTCGTACCACGTTTCGGATTTTTTCGACCACCGGCCGAGATTTTGCGAATTTTTTAATTCATTTTTTGAAACATATTTTTTACGAGAAAACTACAAGTCCCAGCTCCTTGAAATTTTGTCACGATCCACCCACGGGCCACGGGACTACTCGTACCACGTTTCGGATTTTTTCGACCACCGGCCGAGATTTTGCGAATTTTTTAATTTATTTTTTGAAACGTATTTTTTATGAGAAAACTACAAGTCCCAGCTCCTTGAAATTTTGTCACGATCCGCCCACGGGCCACGGGACGACTCGTACCACGTTTCGGATTTTTTCGACCACCCCCCGAGATTTTGCGAATTTTTTAATTTATTTTTTGAAACGTATTTTTTACGAGAAAACTACAAGTCCCAGCTCCTTGAAATTTTGTCACCATCCGCCCACGGGCCACGGGACTACTCGTACCACGTTTCGGATTTTTTCGACCACCGGCCGAGATTTTGCGAATTTTTTAATTTATTTTTTGAAATGTATTTTTACGAGAAAACTACAAGTCCCAGCTCCTTGAAATTTTGTCACCATCCGCCCACGGGCCACGGGACTACTCGTACCACGTTTCGGATTTTTTCGACCACCGGCCGAGATTTTGCGAATTTTTTAATTTATTTTTTGAAACGTATTTTTTACGAGAAAACGACAAGTCCCAGCTCCTTGAAATTTTGTCACGATCCGCCCACGGGCCACGGGACTACTCGTACCACGTTTCGGATTTTTTCGACCACCGGCCGAGATTTTGCGAATTTTTTAATTTATTTTTTGAAACGTATTTTTTACGAGAAAACTACAAGTCCCAGCTCCTTGAAATTTTGTCACCATCCGCCCACGGGCCACGGGACGACTCGTACCACGTTTCGGATTTTTTCGACCACCGGCCGAGATTTTGCGAATTTTTTAATTTATTTTTTGAAACGTATTTTTTACGAGAAAACTACAAGTCCCAGCTCCTTGAAATTTTGTCACCATCCGCCCACGGGCCACGGGACTACTCGTACCACGTTTCGGATTTTTTCGACCACCGGCCGAGATTTTGCAAATTTTTTAATTTATTTTTTGAAATGTATTTTTTACGAGAAAACTACAAGTCCCAGCTCCTTGAAATTTTGTCACGATCCGCCCACGGGCCACGGGACGACTCGTACCACGTTTCGGATTTTTTCGACCACCGGCCGAGATTTTGCGAATTTTTTAATTTATTTTTTGAAATGTATTTTTTACGAGAAAACTACAAGTCCCAGCTCCTTGAAATTTTGTCACCATCCGCCCACGGGCCACGGGACTACTCGTACCAAGTTTCGGATATTTTCGACCACTGGCCGAGATTTTGCGAATTTTTTAATTCATTTTTTGAAACATATTTTTTACGAGAAAACTACAAGTCCCAGCTCCTTGAAATTTTGTCACGATCCACCCACGGGCCACGGGACTACTCGTACCACGTTTCGGATTTTTTCGACCACCGGCCGAGATTTTGCGAATTTTTTAATTTATTTTTTGAAACGTATTTTTTATGAGAAAACTACAAGTCCCAGCTCCTTGAAATTTTGTCACGATCCGCCCACGGGCCACGGGACGACTCGTACCACGTTTCGGATTTTTTCGACCACCGGCCGAGATTTTGCGAATTTTTTAATTTATTTTTTGAAACGTATTTTTTACGAGAAAACTACAAGTCCCAGCTCCTTGAAATTTTGTCACCATCCGCCCACGGGCCACGGGACTACTCGTACCACGTTTCGGATTTTTTCGACCACCGGCCGAGATTTTGCGAATTTTTTAATTTATTTTTTGAAATGTATTTTTACGAGAAAACTACAAGTCCCAGCTCCTTGAAATTTTGTCACCATCCGCCCACGGGCCACGGGACTACTCGTACCACGTTTCGGATTTTTTCGACCACCCCCCGAGATTTTGCGAATTTTTTAATTTATTTTTTGAAACGTATTTTTTACGAGAAAACGACAAGTCCCAGCTCCTTGAAATTTTGTCACGATCCGCCCACGGGCCACGGGACTACTCGTACCACGTTTCGGATTTTTTCGACCACCGGCCGAGATTTTGCGAATTTTTTAATTTATTTTTTGAAATGTATTTTTTACGAGAAAACTACAAGTCCCAGCTCCTTGAAATTTTGTCACGATCCGCCCACGGGCCACGGGACGACTCGTACCACGTTTCGGATTTTTTCGACCACCGGCCGAGATTTTGCGAATTTTTTAATTTATTTTTTGAAATGTATTTTTACGAGAAAACTACAAGTCCCAGCTCCTTGAAATTTTGTCACCATCCGCCCACGGGCCACGGGACTACTCGTACCAAGTTTCGGATATTTTCGACCACTGGCCGAGATTTTGCGAATTTTTTAATTCATTTTTTGAAACATATTTTTTACGAGAAAACTACAAGTCCCAGCTCCTTGAAATTTTGTCACGATCCACCCACGGGCCACGGGACTACTCGTACCACGTTTCGGATTTTTTCGACCACCGGCCGAGATTTTGCGAATTTTTTAATTTATTTTTTGAAACGTATTTTTTATGAGAAAACTACAAGTCCCAGCTCCTTGAAATTTTGTCACGATCCGCCCACGGGCCACGGGACGACTCGTACCACGTTTCGGATTTTTTCGACCACCCCCCGAGATTTTGCGAATTTTTTAATTTATTTTTTGAAACGTATTTTTTACGAGAAAACTACAAGTCCCAGCTCCTTGAAATTTTGTCACCATCCGCCCACGGGCCACGGGACTACTCGTACCACGTTTCGGATTTTTTCGACCACCGGCCGAGATTTTGCAAATTTTTTAATTTATTTTTTGAAATGTATTTTTACGAGAAAACTACAAGTCCCAGCTCCTTGAAATTTTGTCACCATCCGCCCACGGGCCACGGGACTACTCGTACCACGTTTCGGATTTTTTCGACCACCCCCCGAGATTTTGCGAATTTTTTAATTTATTTTTTGAAACGTATTTTTTACGAGAAAACGACAAGTCCCAGCTCCTTGAAATTTTGTCACGATCCGCCCACGGGCCACGGGACTACTCGTACCACGTTTCGGATTTTTTCGACCACCGGCCGAGATTTTGCGAATTTTTTAATTTATTTTTTGAAACGTATTTTTTACGAGAAAACTACAAGTCCCAGCTCCTTGAAATTTTGTCACCATCCGCCCACGGGCCACGGGACGACTCGTACCACGTTTCGGATTTTTTCGACCACCGGCCGAGATTTTGCGAATTTTTTAATTTATTTTTTGAAACGTATTTTTTACGAGAAAACTACAAGTCCCAGCTCCTTGAAATTTTGTCACCATCCGCCCACGGGCCACGGGACTACTCGTACCACGTTTCGGATTTTTTCGACCACCGGCCGAGATTTTGCGAATTTTTTAATTTATTTTTTGAAATGTATTTTTACGAGAAAACTACAAGTCCCAGCTCCTTGAAATTTTGTCACCATTCGCCCACGGGCCACGGGACTACTCGTACCACGTTTCGGATTTTTTCGACCACCGGCCGAGATTTTGCGAATTTTTTAATTTATTTTTTGAAATGTATTTTTTACGAGAAAACTACAAGTCCCAGCTCCTTGAAATTTTGTCACGATCCGCCCACGGGCCACGGGACGACTCGTACCACGTTTCGGATTTTTTCGACCACCCCCCAAGATTTTGCGAATTTTTTAATTTATTTTTTGAAACGTATTTTTTACAAGAAAACTACAAGTCCCAGCTCCTTGAAATTTTGTCACGATCCGCCCACGGGCCACGGGACTACTCGTACCACGTTTCGGATTTTTTCAACCACCGGCCGAGATTTTGCGAATTTTTTAATTTATTTTTTGAAACGTATTTTTTACGAGAAAACTACAAGTCCCAGCTCCTTGAAATTTTGTCACCATCCGCCCACGGGCCACGGGACTACTCGTACCACGTTTCGGATTTTTTCGACCACCGGCCGAGATTTTGCGAATTTTTTAATTTATTTTTAGAAATGTATTTTTTACGAGAAAACTACAAGTCCCAGCTCCTTGAAATTTTGTCACCATCCGCCCACGGGCCACGGGACGACTCGTACCACGTTTCGGATTTTTTCGACCACCCCCCAAGATTTTGCGAATTTTTTAATTTATTTTTTGAAACGTATTTTTTACAAGAAAACTACAAGTCCCAGCTCATTGAAATTTTGTCACCATCCGCCCACGGGCCACGGGACGACTCGTACCACGTTTCGGATTTTTTCGACCACCCCCCAAGATTTTGCGAATTTTTTAATTTATTTTTTGAAACGTATTTTTTACGAGAAAACTACAAGTCCCAGCTCCTTGAAATTTTGTCACCATCCGCCCACGGGCCACGGGACGACTCGTACCACGTTTCGGATTTTTTCGACCACCGGCCGAGATTTTGCGAATTTTTTAATTTATTTTTTGAAATGTATTTTTTACGAGAAAACTACAAGTCCCAGCTCCTTGAAATTTTGTCACCATCCGCCCACGGGCCACGGGACTACTCGTACCACGTTTCGGATTTTTTCGACCACCGGCCGAGATTTTGCGAATTTTTAATTTATTTTTTGAAACGTATTTTTTACGAGAAAACGAGAAGTCCCAGCTCCTTGAAATTTTGTCACGATCCGCCCACGGGCCACGGGACTACTCGTACCACGTTTCGGATTTTTTCGACCACCCCCCGAGATTTTGCGAATTTTTTAATTTATTTTTTGAAACGTATTTTTTACGAGAAAACTACAAGTCCCAGCTCCTTGAAATTTTGTCACCATCCGCCCACGGGCCACGGGACGACTCGTACCACGTTTCGGATTTTTTCGACCACCGGCCGAGATTTTGCGAATTTTTTAATTTATTTATTGAAACGTATTTTTTACGAGAAAACTACAAGTCCCAGCTCCTTGAAATTTTGTCACCATCCGCCCACCGGCCACGGGACTACTCGTACCACGTTTTGGATTTTTTCGACCACCGGCCGAGATTTTGCGAATTTTTTAATTTATTTTTTGAAATGTATTTTTTACGAGAAAACTACAAGTCCCAGCTCCTTGAAATTTTGTCACCATCCGCCCACGGGCCACGGGACTACTCGTACCACGTTTCGGATTTTTTCGACCACCGGCCGAGATTTTGCGAATTTTTTAATTCATTTTTTGAAACATATTTTTTACGAGAAAACTACAAGTCCCAGCTCCTTGAAATTTTGTCACGATCCACCCACGGGCCACGGGACTACTCGTACCACGTTTCGGATTTTTTCGACCACCGGCCGAGATTTTGCGAATTTTTTAATTTATTTTTTGAAACGTATTTTTTATGAGAAAACTACAAGTCCCAGCTCCTTGAAATTTTGTCACGATCCGCCCACGGGCCACGGGACGACTCGTACCACGTTTCGGATTTTTTCGACCACCCCCCGAGATTTTGCGAATTTTTTAATTTATTTTTTGAAACGTATTTTTTACGAGAAAACTACAAGTCCCAGCTCCTTGAAATTTTGTCACCATCCGCCCACGGGCCACGGGACTACTCGTACCACGTTTCGGATTTTTTTGACCACCGGCCGAGATTTTGCGAATTTTTTAATTTATTTTTTGAAACGTATTTTTACGAGAAAACTACAAGTCCCAGCTCCTTGAAATTTTGTCACCATCCGCCCACGGGCCACGGGACTACTCGTACCACGTTTCGGATTTTTTCGACCACCGGCCGAGATTTTGCGAATTTTTTAATTTATTTTTTGAAACGTATTTTTTACGAGAAAACGACAAGTCCCAGCTCCTTGAAATTTTGTCACGATCCGCCCACGGGCCACGGGACTACTCGTACCACGTTTCGGATTTTTTCGACCACCGGCCGAGATTTTGCGAATTTTTTAATTTATTTTTTGAAACGTATTTTTTACGAGAAAACTACAAGTCCCAGCTCCTTGAAATTTTGTCACCATCCGCCCACGGGCCACGGGACGACTCGTACCACGTTTCGGATTTTTTCGACCACCGGCCGAGATTTTGCGAATTTTTTAATTTATTTTTTGAAACGTATTTTTTACGAGAAAACTACAAGTCCCAGCTCCTTGAAATTTTGTCACCATCCGCCCACGGGCCACGGGACTACTCGTACCACGTTTCGGATTTTTTCGACCACCGGCCGAGATTTTGCAAATTTTTTAATTTATTTTTTGAAATGTATTTTTTACGAGAAAACTACAAGTCCCAGCTCCTTGAAATTTTGTCACCATTCGCCCACGGGCCACGGGACTACTCGTACCACGTTTCGGATTTTTTCGACCACCGGCCGAGATTTTGCGAATTTTTTAATTTATTTTTTGAAATGTATTTTTTACGAGAAAACTACAAGTCCCAGCTCCTTGAAATTTTGTCACGATCCGCCCACGGGCCACGGGACTACTCGTACCACGTTTCGGATTTTTTCGACCACCGGCCGAGATTTTGCGAATTTTTTAATTTATTTTTTGAAACGTATTTTTTACGAGAAAACTACAAGTCCCAGCTCCTTGAAATTTTGTCACCATCCGCCCACGGGCCACGGGACGACTCGTACCACGTTTCGGATTTTTTCGACCACCCCCCGAGATTTTGCGAATTTTTTAATTTATTTTTTGAAACGTATTTTTTACGAGAAAACGACAAGTCCCAGCTCCTTGAAATTTTGTCACCATCCGCCCACGGGCCACGGGACTACTCGTACCACGTTTCGGATTTTTTCGACCACCGGCCGAGATTTTGCGAATTTTTTAATTTATTTTTTGAAACGTATTTTTTACGAGAAAACTACAAGTCCCAGCTCCTTGAAATTTTGTCACCATCCGCCCACGGGCCACGGGACGACTCGTACCACGTTTCGGATTTTTTCGACCACCGGCCGAGATTTTGCGAATTTTTTAATTTATTTTTTGAAATGTATTTTTTACGAGAAAACTACAAGTCCCAGCTCCTTGAAATTTTGTCACCATCCGCCCACGGGCCACGGGACTACTCGTACCACGTTTCGGATTTTTTCGACCACCGGCCGAGATTTTGCGAATTTTTTAATTTATTTTTTGAAATGTATTTTTACGAGAAAACTACAAGTCCCAGCTCCTTGAAATTTTGTCACCATTCGCCCACGGGCCACGGGACTACTCGTACCACGTTTCGGATTTTTTCGACCACCGGCCGAGATTTTGCGAATTTTTTAATTTATTTTTTGAAATGTATTTTTTACGAGAAAACTACAAGTCCCAGCTCCTTGAAATTTTGTCACGATCCGCCCACGGGCCACGGGACGACTCGTACCACGTTTCGGATTTTTTCGACCACCCCCCAAGATTTTGCGAATTTTTTAATTTATTTTTTGAAACGTATTTTTTACAAGAAAACTACAAGTCCCAGCTCCTTGAAATTTTGTCACGATCCGCCCACGGGCCACGGGACTACTCGTACCACGTTTCGGATTTTTTCAACCACCGGCCGAGATTTTGCGAATTTTTTAATTTATTTTTTGAAACGTATTTTTTACGAGAAAACTACAAGTCCCAGCTCCTTGAAATTTTGTCACCATCCGCCCACGGGCCACGGGACTACTCGTACCACGTTTCGGATTTTTTCGACCACCGGCCGAGATTTTGCGAATTTTTTAATTTATTTTTAGAAATGTATTTTTTACGAGAAAACTACAAGTCCCAGCTCCTTGAAATTTTGTCACCATCCGCCCACGGGCCACGGGACGACTCGTACCACGTTTCGGATTTTTTCGACCACCCCCCAAGATTTTGCGAATTTTTTAATTTATTTTTTGAAACGTATTTTTTACAAGAAAACTACAAGTCCCAGCTCATTGAAATTTTGTCACCATCCGCCCACGGGCCACGGGACGACTCGTACCACGTTTCGGATTTTTTCGACCACCCCCCAAGATTTTGCGAATTTTTTAATTTATTTTTTGAAACGTATTTTTTACGAGAAAACTACAAGTCCCAGCTCCTTGAAATTTTGTCACCATCCGCCCACGGGCCACGGGACGACTCGTACCACGTTTCGGATTTTTTCGACCACCGGCCGAGATTTTGCGAATTTTTTAATTTATTTTTTGAAATGTATTTTTTACGAGAAAACTACAAGTCCCAGCTCCTTGAAATTTTGTCACCATCCGCCCACGGGCCACGGGACTACTCGTACCACGTTTCGGATTTTTTCGACCACCGGCCGAGATTTTGCGAATTTTTAATTTATTTTTTGAAACGTATTTTTTACGAGAAAACGAGAAGTCCCAGCTCCTTGAAATTTTGTCACGATCCGCCCACGGGCCACGGGACTACTCGTACCACGTTTCGGATTTTTTCGACCACCCCCCGAGATTTTGCGAATTTTTTAATTTATTTTTTGAAACGTATTTTTTACGAGAAAACTACAAGTCCCAGCTCCTTGAAATTTTGTCACCATCCGCCCACGGGCCACGGGACGACTCGTACCACGTTTCGGATTTTTTCGACCACCGGCCGAGATTTTGCGAATTTTTTAATTTATTTATTGAAACGTATTTTTTACGAGAAAACTACAAGTCCCAGCTCCTTGAAATTTTGTCACCATCCGCCCACCGGCCACGGGACTACTCGTACCACGTTTTGGATTTTTTCGACCACCGGCCGAGATTTTGCGAATTTTTTAATTTATTTTTTGAAATGTATTTTTTACGAGAAAACTACAAGTCCCAGCTCCTTGAAATTTTGTCACCATCCGCCCACGGGCCACGGGACTACTCGTACCACGTTTCGGATTTTTTCGACCACCGGCCGAGATTTTGCGAATTTTTTAATTCATTTTTTGAAACATATTTTTTACGAGAAAACTACAAGTCCCAGCTCCTTGAAATTTTGTCACGATCCACCCACGGGCCACGGGACTACTCGTACCACGTTTCGGATTTTTTCGACCACCGGCCGAGATTTTGCGAATTTTTTAATTTATTTTTTGAAACGTATTTTTTATGAGAAAACTACAAGTCCCAGCTCCTTGAAATTTTGTCACGATCCGCCCACGGGCCACGGGACGACTCGTACCACGTTTCGGATTTTTTCGACCACCCCCCGAGATTTTGCGAATTTTTTAATTTATTTTTTGAAACGTATTTTTTACGAGAAAACTACAAGTCCCAGCTCCTTGAAATTTTGTCACCATCCGCCCACGGGCCACGGGACTACTCGTACCACGTTTCGGATTTTTTTGACCACCGGCCGAGATTTTGCGAATTTTTTAATTTATTTTTTGAAATGTATTTTTACGAGAAAACTACAAGTCCCAGCTCCTTGAAATTTTGTCACCATCCGCCCACGGGCCACGGGACTACTCGTACCACGTTTCGGATTTTTTCGACCACCGGCCGAGATTTTGCGAATTTTTTAATTTATTTTTTGAAACGTATTTTTTACGAGAAAACGACAAGTCCCAGCTCCTTGAAATTTTGTCACGATCCGCCCACGGGCCACGGGACTACTCGTACCACGTTTCGGATTTTTTCGACCACCGGCCGAGATTTTGCGAATTTTTTAATTTATTTTTTGAAACGTATTTTTTACGAGAAAACTACAAGTCCCAGCTCCTTGAAATTTTGTCACCATCCGCCCACGGGCCACGGGACGACTCGTACCACGTTTCGGATTTTTTCGACCACCGGCCGAGATTTTGCGAATTTTTTAATTTATTTTTTGAAACGTATTTTTTACGAGAAAACTACAAGTCCCAGCTCCTTGAAATTTTGTCACCATCCGCCCACGGGCCACGGGACTACTCGTACCACGTTTCGGATTTTTTCGACCACCGGCCGAGATTTTGCAAATTTTTTAATTTATTTTTTGAAATGTATTTTTTACGAGAAAACTACAAGTCCCAGCTCCTTGAAATTTTGTCACCATTCGCCCACGGGCCACGGGACTACTCGTACCACGTTTCGGATTTTTTCGACCACCGGCCGAGATTTTGCGAATTTTTTAATTTATTTTTTGAAATGTATTTTTTACGAGAAAACTACAAGTCCCAGCTCCTTGAAATTTTGTCACGATCCGCCCACGGGCCACGGGACTACTCGTACCACGTTTCGGATTTTTTCGACCACCGGCCGAGATTTTGCGAATTTTTTAATTTATTTTTTGAAACGTATTTTTTACGAGAAAACTACAAGTCCCAGCTCCTTGAAATTTTGTCACCATCCGCCCACGGGCCACGGGACGACTCGTACCACGTTTCGGATTTTTTCGACCACCGGCCGAGATTTTGCGAATTTTTTAATTTATTTTTTGAAACGTATTTTTTACGAGAAAACTACAAGTCCCAGCTCCTTGAAATTTTGTCACCATCCGCCCACGGGCCACGGGACTACTCGTACCACGTTTCGGATTTTTTCGACCACCGGCCGAGATTTTGCGAATTTTTTAATTTATTTTTTGAAATGTATTTTTTACGAGAAAACTACAAGTCCCAGCTCCTTGAAATTTTGTCACCATTCGCCCACGGGCCACGGGACTACTCGTACCACGTTTCGGATTTTTTCGACCACCGGCCGAGATTTTGCGAATTTTTTAATTTATTTTTTGAAATGTATTTTTTACGAGAAAACTACAAGTCCCAGCTCCTTGAAATTTTGTCACGATCCGCCCACGGGCCACGGGACTACTCGTACCACGTTTCGGATTTTTTCAACCACCGGCCGAGATTTTGCGAATTTTTTAATTTATTTTTTGAAACGTATTTTTTACGAGAAAACTACAAGTCCCAGCTCCTTGAAATTTTGTCACCATCCGCCCACGGGCCACGGGACTACTCGTACCACGTTTCGGATTTTTTCGACCACCGGCCGAGATTTTGCGAATTTTTTAATTTATTTTTAGAAATGTATTTTTTACGAGAAAACTACAAGTCCCAGCTCCTTGAAATTTTGTCACGATCCGCCCACGGGCCACGGGACTACTCGTACCACGTTTCGGATTTTTTCGACCACCGGCCGAGATTTTGCGAATTTTTTAATTTATTTTTTGAAATGTATTTTTTACGAGAAAACTACAAGTCCCAGCTCCTTGAAATTTTGTCACCATCCGCCCACGGGCCACGGGACTACTCGTACCACGTTTCGGATTTTTTCGACCACCGGCCGAGATTTTGCGAATTTTTAATTTATTTTTTGAAACGTATTTTTTACGAGAAAACGACAAGTCCCAGCTCCTTGAAATTTTGTCACGATCCGCCCACGGGCCACGGGACTACTCGTACCACGTTTCGGATTTTTTCGACCACCCCCCGAGATTTTGCGAATTTTTTAATTTATTTTTTGAAACGTATTTTTTACGAGAAAACTACAAGTCCCAGCTCCTTGAAATTTTGTCACCATCCGCCCACGGGCCACGGGACGACTCGTACCACGTTTCGGATTTTTTCGACCACCGGCCGAGATTTTGCGAATTTTTTAATTTATTTTTTGAAACGTATTTTTTACGAGAAAACTACAAGTCCCAGCTCCTTGAAATTTTGTCACCATCCGCCCACGGGCCACGGGACTACTCGTACCACGTTTCGGATTTTTTCGACCACCGGCCGAGATTTTGCGAATTTTTAAATTTATTTTTTGAAAAGTATTTTTTACGAGAAAACTACAAGTCCCAGCTCCTTGAAATTTTGTCACGATCCGCCCACGGGCCACGGGACGACTCGTACCACGTTTCGGATTTTTTCGACCACCCCCCAAGATTTTGCGAATTTTTTAATTTATTTTTTGAAACGTATTTTTTACAAGAAAACTACAAGTCCCAGCTCCTTGAAATTTTGTCACGATCCGCCCACGGGCCACGGGACTACTCGTACCACGTTTCGGATTTTTTCGACCACCGGCCGAGATTTTGCAAATTTTTTAATTTATTTTTTGAAACATATTTTTTATGAGAAAACTACAAGTCCCAGCTCCTTGAAATTTTGTCACGATCCGCCCACGGGCCACGGGACTACTCGTACCACGTTTCGGATTTTTTCGACCACTGGCCGAGATTTTGCGAATTTTTTAATTTATTTTTTGAAATGTATTTTTTACGAGAAAACTACAAGTCCCAGCTCCTTGAAATTTTGTCACGATCCGCCCACGGGCCACGGGACCACTCGTACCACGTTTCGGATTTTTTCGACCACCGGCCGAGATTTTGCGAATTTTTTAATTTATTTTTTGACACGTATTTTTTACGAGAAAACTACAAGTCCCAGCTCCTTGAAATTTTGTCACGCTCCGCCCACGGGCCACGGGACTACTCGTACCACGTTTCGGATTTTTTCGACCACCGGCCGAGATTTTGCGAATTTTTTAATTTATTTTTTGAAACGTATTTTTTACGAGAAAACTACAAGTCCCAGCTCCTTGAAATTTTGTCACGATCCGCCCACGGGCCACGGGACTACTTGTACCACGTTTCGGATTTTTTTGACCACTGGCCGAGATTTTGCGAATTTTTTAATTCATTTTTTGAAACATATTTTTTACGAGAAAACTACAAGTCCCAGCTCCTTGAAATTTTGTCACGATCCACCCACGGGCCACGGGACTACTCGTACCACGTTTCGGATTTTTTCGACCACCGGCCGAGATTTTGCGAATTTTTTAATTTATTTTTTGAAATGTATTTTTTACGAGAAAACTACAAGTCCCAGCTCCTTGAAATTTTGTCACGCTCCGCCCACGGGCCACGGGACTACTCGTACCACGTTTCGGATTTTTTCGACCACCGGCCGAGATTTTGCGAATTTTTTAATTTATTTTTTGAAACGTATTTTTTACGAGAAAACTACAAGTCCCAGCTCCTTGAAATTTTGTCACGATCCGCCCACGGGCCACGGGACTACTCGTACCACGTTTCGGATTTTTTCGACCACTGGCCGAGATTTTGCGAATTTTTTAATTCATTTTTTGAAACATATTTTTTACGAGAAAACTACAAGTCCCAGCTCCTTGAAATTTTGTCACGATCCACCCACGGGCCACGGGACTACTCGTACCACGTTTCGGATTTTTTCGACCACCGGCCGAGATTTTGCGAATTTTTTAATTCATTTTTTGAAATGTATTTTTTACGAGAAAACTACAAGTCCCAGCTCCTTGAAATTTTGTCACGATCCGCCCACGGGCCACGGGATGACTCGTACCACGTTTCGGATTTTTTCGACCACCCCCCGAGATTTTGCGAATTTTTTAATTTATTTTTTGAAACGTATTTTTTACGAGAAAACTACAAGTCCCAGCTCCTTGAAATTTTGTCACCATCCGCCCACGGGCCACGGGACTACTCGTACCACGTTTCGGATTTTTTCGACCACCGGCCGAGATTTTGCGAATTTTTTAATTTATTTTTTGAAATGTATTTTTTACGAGAAAACTACAAGTCCCAGCTCCTTGAAATTTTGTCACCATCCACCCACGGGCCACGGGACGACTCGTACCACGTTTCGGATTTTTTCGACCACCGGCCGAGATTTTGCGAATTTTTTAATTTATTTTTTGAAACGTATTTTTTACGAGAAAACTACAAGTCCCAGCTCCTTGAAATTTTGTCACCATCCGCCCACGGGCCACGGGACTACTCGTACCACGTTTCGGATTTTTTTGACCACCGGCCGAGATTTTGCGAATTTTTTAATTTATTTTTTGAAACGTATTTTTTACGAGAAAACTACAAGTCCCAGCTCCTTGAAATTTTGTCACGATCCGCCCACGGGCCACGGGACTACTCGTACCACGTTTCGGATTTTTTCGACCACTGGCCGAGATTTTGCGAATTTTTTAATTCATTTTTTGAAACATATTTTTTACGAGAAAACTACAAGTCCCAGCTCCTTGAAATTTTGTCACGATCCACCCACGGGCCACGGGACTACTCGTACCACGTTTCGGATTTTTTCGACCACCGGCCGAGATTTTGCGAATTTTTTAATTTATTTTTTGAAATGTATTTTTTACGAGAAAACTACAAGTCCCAGCTCCTTGAAATTTTGTCACGATCCACCCACGGGCCACGGGACGACTCGTACCACATTTTGGATTTTTTTCGACCACCGGCCGAGATTTTGCGAATTTTTTAATTTATTTTTTGAAACGTATTTTTTATGAGAAAACTACAAGTCCCAGCTCCTTGAAATTTTGTCACGATCCGCCCACGGGCCACGGGACGACTCGTACCACGTTTCGGATTTTTTCGACCACCGGCCGAGATTTTGCGAATTTTTTAATTTATTTTTTGAAATGTATTTTTTACGAGAAAACTACAAGTCCCAGCTCCTTGAAATTTTGTCACCATCCGCCCACGGGCCACGGGACTACTCGTACCAAGTTTCGGATATTTTCGACCACTGGCCGAGATTTTGCGAATTTTTTAATTCATTTTTTGAAACATATTTTTTACGAGAAAACTACAAGTCCCAGCTCCTTGAAATTTTGTCACGATCCACCCACGGGCCACGGGACTACTCGTACCACGTTTCGGATTTTTTCGACCACCGGCCGAGATTTTGCGAATTTTTTAATTTATTTTTTGAAACGTATTTTTTATGAGAAAACTACAAGTCCCAGCTCCTTGAAATTTTGTCACGATCCGCCCACGGGCCACGGGACGACTCGTACCACGTTTCGGATTTTTTCGACCACCGGCCGAGATTTTGCGAATTTTTTAATTTATTTTTTGAAACGTATTTTTTACGAGAAAACTACAAGTCCCAGCTCCTTGAAATTTTGTCACCATCCGCCCACGGGCCACGGGACTACTCGTACCACGTTTCGGATTTTTTCGACCACCGGCCGAGATTTTGCGAATTTTTTAATTTATTTTTTGAAATGTATTTTTACGAGAAAACTACAAGTCCCAGCTCCTTGAAATTTTGTCACCATCCGCCCACGGGCCACGGGACTACTCGTACCACGTTTCGGATTTTTTCGACCACCCCCCGAGATTTTGCGAATTTTTTAATTTATTTTTTGAAACGTATTTTTTACGAGAAAACGACAAGTCCCAGCTCCTTGAAATTTTGTCACGATCCGCCCACGGGCCACGGGACTACTCGTACCACGTTTCGGATTTTTTCGACCACCGGCCGAGATTTTGCGAATTTTTTAATTTATTTTTTGAAATGTATTTTTTACGAGAAAACTACAAGTCCCAGCTCCTTGAAATTTTGTCACGATCCGCCCACGGGCCACGGGACGACTCGTACCACGTTTCGGATTTTTTCGACCACCGGCCGAGATTTTGCGAATTTTTTAATTTATTTTTTGAAATGTATTTTTTACGAGAAAACTACAAGTCCCAGCTCCTTGAAATTTTGTCACCATCCGCCCACGGGCCACGGGACTACTCGTACCAAGTTTCGGATATTTTCGACCACTGGCCGAGATTTTGCGAATTTTTTAATTCATTTTTTGAAACATATTTTTTACGAGAAAACTACAAGTCCCAGCTCCTTGAAATTTTGTCACGATCCACCCACGGGCCACGGGACTACTCGTACCACGTTTCGGATTTTTTCGACCACCGGCCGAGATTTTGCGAATTTTTTAATTTATTTTTTGAAACGTATTTTTTATGAGAAAACTACAAGTCCCAGCTCCTTGAAATTTTGTCACGATCCGCCCACGGGCCACGGGACGACTCGTACCACGTTTCGGATTTTTTCGACCACCCCCCGAGATTTTGCGAATTTTTTAATTTATTTTTTGAAACGTATTTTTTACGAGAAAACTACAAGTCCCAGCTCCTTGAAATTTTGTCACCATCCGCCCACGGGCCACGGGACTACTCGTACCACGTTTCGGATTTTTTCGACCACCGGCCGAGATTTTGCAAATTTTTTAATTTATTTTTTGAAATGTATTTTTACGAGAAAACTACAAGTCCCAGCTCCTTGAAATTTTGTCACCATCCGCCCACGGGCCACGGGACTACTCGTACCACGTTTCGGATTTTTTCGACCACCCCCCGAGATTTTGCGAATTTTTTAATTTATTTTTTGAAACGTATTTTTTACGAGAAAACGACAAGTCCCAGCTCCTTGAAATTTTGTCACGATCCGCCCACGGGCCACGGGACTACTCGTACCACGTTTCGGATTTTTTCGACCACCGGCCGAGATTTTGCGAATTTTTTAATTTATTTTTTGAAACGTATTTTTTACGAGAAAACGACAAGTCCCAGCTCCTTGAAATTTTGTCACCATCCGCCCACGGGCCACGGGACGACTCGTACCACGTTTCGGATTTTTTCGACCACCGGCCGAGATTTTGCGAATTTTTTAATTTATTTTTTGAAACGTATTTTTTACGAGAAAACTACAAGTCCCAGCTCCTTGAAATTTTGTCACCATCCGCCCACGGGCCACGGGACTACTCGTACCACGTTTCGGATTTTTTCGACCACCGGCCGAGATTTTGCGAATTTTTTAATTCATTTTTTGAAATGTATTTTTTACGAGAAAACTACAAGTCCCAGCTCCTTGAAATTTTGTCACGATCCGCCCACGGGCCACGGGATGACTCGTACCACGTTTCGGATTTTTTCGACCACCCCCCGAGATTTTGCGAATTTTTTAATTTATTTTTTGAAACGTATTTTTTACGAGAAAACTACAAGTCCCAGCTCCTTGAAATTTTGTCACCATCCGCCCACGGGCCACGGGACTACTCGTACCACGTTTCGGATTTTTTCGACCACCGGCCGAGATTTTGCGAATTTTTTAATTTATTTTTTGAAATGTATTTTTTACGAGAAAACTACAAGTCCCAGCTCCTTGAAATTTTGTCACCATCCACCCACGGGCCACGGGACGACTCGTACCACGTTTCGGATTTTTTCGACCACCGGCCGAGATTTTGCGAATTTTTTAATTTATTTTTTGAAACGTATTTTTTACGAGAAAACTACAAGTCCCAGCTCCTTGAAATTTTGTCACCATCCGCCCACGGGCCACGGGACTACTCGTACCACGTTTCGGATTTTTTTGACCACCGGCCGAGATTTTGCGAATTTTTTAATTTATTTTTTGAAACGTATTTTTTACGAGAAAACTACAAGTCCCAGCTCCTTGAAATTTTGTCACGATCCGCCCACGGGCCACGGGACTACTCGTACCACGTTTCGGATTTTTTCGACCACTGGCCGAGATTTTGCGAATTTTTTAATTCATTTTTTGAAACATATTTTTTACGAGAAAACTACAAGTCCCAGCTCCTTGAAATTTTGTCACGATCCACCCACGGGCCACGGGACTACTCGTACCACGTTTCGGATTTTTTCGACCACCGGCCGAGATTTTGCGAATTTTTTAATTTATTTTTTGAAATGTATTTTTTACGAGAAAACTACAAGTCCCAGCTCCTTGAAATTTTGTCACGATCCACCCACGGGCCACGGGACGACTCGTACCACATTTTGGATTTTTTTCGACCACCGGCCGAGATTTTGCGAATTTTTTAATTTATTTTTTGAAACGTATTTTTTATGAGAAAACTACAAGTCCCAGCTCCTTGAAATTTTGTCACGATCCGCCCACGGGCCACGGGACGACTCGTACCACGTTTCGGATTTTTTCGACCACCGGCCGAGATTTTGCGAATTTTTTAATTTATTTTTTGAAATGTATTTTTTACGAGAAAACTACAAGTCCCAGCTCCTTGAAATTTTGTCACCATCCGCCCACGGGCCACGGGACTACTCGTACCAAGTTTCGGATATTTTCGACCACTGGCCGAGATTTTGCGAATTTTTTAATTCATTTTTTGAAACATATTTTTTACGAGAAAACTACAAGTCCCAGCTCCTTGAAATTTTGTCACGATCCACCCACGGGCCACGGGACTACTCGTACCACGTTTCGGATTTTTTCGACCACCGGCCGAGATTTTGCGAATTTTTTAATTTATTTTTTGAAACGTATTTTTTATGAGAAAACTACAAGTCCCAGCTCCTTGAAATTTTGTCACGATCCGCCCACGGGCCACGGGACGACTCGTACCACGTTTCGGATTTTTTCGACCACCGGCCGAGATTTTGCGAATTTTTTAATTTATTTTTTGAAACGTATTTTTTACGAGAAAACTACAAGTCCCAGCTCCTTGAAATTTTGTCACCATCCGCCCACGGGCCACGGGACTACTCGTACCACGTTTCGGATTTTTTCAACCACCGGCCGAGATTTTGCGAATTTTTTAATTTATTTTTTGAAATGTATTTTTACGAGAAAACTACAAGTCCCAGCTCCTTGAAATTTTGTCACCATCCGCCCACGGGCCACGGGACTACTCGTACCACGTTTCGGATTTTTTCGACCACCCCCCGAGATTTTGCGAATTTTTTAATTTATTTTTTGAAACGTATTTTTTACGAGAAAACGACAAGTCCCAGCTCCTTGAAATTTTGTCACGATCCGCCCACGGGCCACGGGACTACTCGTACCACGTTTCGGATTTTTTCGACCACCGGCCGAGATTTTGCGAATTTTTTAATTTATTTTTTGAAATGTATTTTTTACGAGAAAACTACAAGTCCCAGCTCCTTGAAATTTTGTCACGATCCGCCCACGGGCCACGGGACGACTCGTACCACGTTTCGGATTTTTTCGACCACCGGCCGAGATTTTGCGAATTTTTTAATTTATTTTTTGAAATGTATTTTTTACGAGAAAACTACAAGTCCCAGCTCCTTGAAATTTTGTCACCATCCGCCCACGGGCCACGGGACTACTCGTACCAAGTTTCGGATATTTTCGACCACTGGCCGAGATTTTGCGAATTTTTTAATTCATTTTTTGAAACATATTTTTTACGAGAAAACTACAAGTCCCAGCTCCTTGAAATTTTGTCACGATCCACCCACGGGCCACGGGACTACTCGTACCACGTTTCGGATTTTTTCGACCACCGGCCGAGATTTTGCGAATTTTTTAATTTATTTTTTGAAATGTATTTTTTATGAGAAAACTACAAGTCCCAGCTCCTTGAAATTTTGTCACGATCCGCCCACGGGCCACGGGACGACTCGTACCACGTTTCGGATTTTTTCGACCACCCCCCGAGATTTTGCGAATTTTTTAATTTATTTTTTGAAACGTATTTTTTACGAGAAAACTACAAGTCCCAGCTCCTTGAAATTTTGTCACCATCCGCCCACGGGCCACGGGACTACTCGTACCACGTTTCGGATTTTTTCGACCACCGGCCGAGATTTTGCAAATTTTTTAATTTATTTTTTGAAATGTATTTTTACGAGAAAACTACAAGTCCCAGCTCCTTGAAATTTTGTCACCATCCGCCCACGGGCCACGGGACTACTCGTACCACGTTTCGGATTTTTTCGACCACTCCCCGAGATTTTGCGAATTTTTTAATTTATTTTTTGAAACGTATTTTTTACGAGAAAACGACAAGTCCCAGCTCCTTGAAATTTTGTCACGATCCGCCCACGGGCCACGGGACTACTCGTACCACGTTTCGGATTTTTTCGACCACCGGCCGAGATTTTGCGAATTTTTTAATTTATTTTTTGAAACGTATTTTTTACGAGAAAACTACAAGTCCCAGCTCCTTGAAATTTTGTCACCATCCGCCCACGGGCCACGGGACGACTCGTACCACGTTTCGGATTTTTTCGACCACCGGCCGAGATTTTGCGAATTTTTTAATTTATTTTTTGAAACGTATTTTTTACGAGAAAACTACAAGTCCCAGCTCCTTGAAATTTTGTCACCATCCGCCCACGGGCCACGGGACTACTCGTACCACGTTTCGGATTTTTTCGACCACCGGCCGAGATTTTGCGAATTTTTTAATTTATTTTTTGAAATGTATTTTTACGAGAAAACTACAAGTCCCAGCTCCTTGAAATTTTGTCACCATTCGCCCACGGGCCACGGGACTACTCGTACCACGTTTCGGATTTTTTTGACCACCGGCCGAGATTTTGCGAATTTTTTAATTTATTTTTTGAAATGTATTTTTTACGAGAAAACTACAAGTCCCAGCTCCTTGAAATTTTGTCACGATCCGCCCACGGGCCACGGGACGACTCGTACCACGTTTCGGATTTTTTCGACCACCCCCCAAGATTTTGCGAATTTTTTAATTTATTTTTTGAAACGTATTTTTTACAAGAAAACTACAAGTCCCAGCTCCTTGAAATTTTGTCACGATCCGCCCACGGGCCACGGGACTACTCGTACCACGTTTCGGATTTTTTCAACCACCGGCCGAGATTTTGCGAATTTTTTAATTTATTTTTTGAAACGTATTTTTTACGAGAAAACTACAAGTCCCAGCTCCTTGAAATTTTGTCACCATCCGCCCACGGGCCACGGGACTACTCGTACCACGTTTCGGATTTTTTCGACCACCCCCCAAGATTTTGCGAATTTTTTAATTTATTTTTTGAAACGTATTTTTTACAAGAAAACTACAAGTCCCAGCTCATTGAAATTTTGTCACCATCCGCCCACGGGCCACGGGACGACTCGTACCACGTTTCGGATTTTTTCGACCACCGGCCGAGATTTTGCGAATTTTTTAATTCATTTTTTGAAATGTATTTTTTACGAGAAAACTACAAGTCCCAGCTCCTTGAAATTTTGTCACGATCCACCCACGGGCCACGGGACGACTCGTACCACATTTTGGATTTTTTTCGACCACCGGCCGAGATTTTGCGAATTTTTAAATTTATTTTTTGAAACGTATTTTTTATGAGAAAACTACAAGTCCCAGCTCCTTGAAATTTTGTCACGATCCGCCCACGGGCCACGGGATGACTCGTACCACGTTTCGGATTTTTTCGACCACCCCCCGAGATTTTGCGAATTTTTTAATTTATTTTTTGAAACGTATTTTTTACGAGAAAACTACAAGTCCCAGCTCCTTGAAATTTTGTCACGATCCGCCCACGGGCCACGGGACTACTCGTACCACGTTTCGGATTTTTTCGACCACCGGCCGAGATTTTGCGAATTTTTTAATTTATTTTTTGAAATGTATTGTTTACGAGAAAACTACAAGTCCCAGCTCCTTGAAATTTTGTCACCATCCACCCACGGGCCACGGGACGACTCGTACCACGTTTCGGATTTTTTCGACCACCGGCCGAGATTTTGCGAATTTTTTAATTTATTTTTTGAAACGTATTTTTTACGAGAAAACTACAAGTCCCAGCTCCTTGAAATTTTGTCACCATCCGCCCACGGGCCACGGGACTACTCGTACCACGTTTCGGATTTTTTTGACCACCGGCCGAGATTTTGCGAATTTTTTAATTTATTTTTTGAAACGTATTTTTTACGAGAAAACTACAAGTCCCAGCTCCTTGAAATTTTGTCACGATCCGCCCACGGGCCACGGGACTACTCGTACCACGTTTCGGATTTTTTCGACCACTGGCCGAGATTTTGCGAATTTTTTAATTCATTTTTTGAAACATATTTTTTACGAGAAAACTACAAGTCCCAGCTCCTTGAAATTTTGTCACGATCCACCCACGGGCCACGGGACTACTCGTACCACGTTTCGGATTTTTTCGACCACCGGCCGAGATTTTGCGAATTTTTTAATTTATTTTTTGAAATGTATTTTTTACGAGAAAACTACAAGTCCCAGCTCCTTGAAATTTTGTCACGATCCACCCACGGGCCACGGGACGACTCGTACCACATTTTGGATTTTTTTCGACCACCGGCCGAGATTTTGCGAATTTTTTAATTTATTTTTTGAAACGTATTTTTTATGAGAAAACTACAAGTCCCAGCTCCTTGAAATTTTGTCACGATCCGCCCACGGGCCACGGGACGACTCGTACCACGTTTCGGATTTTTTCGACCACCCCCCGAGATTTTGCGAATTTTTTAATTTATTTTTTGAAACGTATTTTTTACGAGAAAACTACAAGTCCCAGCTCCTTGAAATTTTGTCACCATCCGCCCACGGGCCACGGGACTACTCGTACCACGTTTCGGATTTTTTCGACCACCGGCCGAGATTTTGCGAATTTTTTAATTTATTTTTTGAAATGTATTTTTTACGAGAAAACTACAAGTCCCAGCTCCTTGAAATTTTGTCACCATCCACCCACGGGCCGCGGGACGACTCGTACCACGTTTCGGATTTTTTCGACCACCGGCCGAGATTTTGCGAATTTTTTAATTTATTTTTTGAAATGTATTTTTTACGAGAAAACTACAAGTCCCAGCTCCTTGAAATTTTGTCACCATCCGCCCACGGGCCACGGGACTACTCGTACCACGTTTCGGATTTTTTTGACCACCGGCCGAGATTTTGCGAATTTTTTAATTTATTTTTTGAAATGTATTTTTTACGAGAAAACTACAAGTCCCAGCTCCTTGAAATTTTGTCACGATCCGCCCACGGGCCACGGGACGACTCGTACCACGTTTCGGATTTTTTCGACCACCCCCCAAGATTTTGTGAATTTTTTAATTTATTTTTTGAAACGTATTTTTTACAAGAAAACTACAAGTCCCAGCTCCTTGAAATTTTGTCACGATCCGCCCACGGGCCACGGGACTACTCGTACCACGTTTCGGATTTTTTCAACCACCGGCCGAGATTTTGCGAATTTTTTAATTTATTTTTTGAAACGTATTTTTTACGAGAAAACTACAAGTCCCAGCTCCTTGAAATTTTGTCACCATCCGCCCACGGGCCACGGGACTACTCGTACCACGTTTCGGATTTTTTCGACCACCGGCCGAGATTTTGCGAATTTTTTAATTTATTTTTTGAAATGTATTTTTTACGAGAAAACTACAAGTCCCAGCTCCTTGAAATTTTGTCACGATCCGCCCACGGGCCACGGGACTACTCGTACCACGTTTCGGATTTTTTCGACCACCGGCCGAGATTTTGCGAATTTTTTAATTTATTTTTTGAAAAGTATTTTTTACGAGAAAACTACAAGTCCCAGCTCCTTGAAATTTTGTCACGATCCGCCCACGGGCCACGGGACGACTCGTACCACGTTTCGGATTTTTTCGACCACCCCCCAAGATTTTGCGAATTTTTTAATTTATTTTTTGAAATGTATTTTTTACGAGAAAACTACAAGTCCCAGCTCCTTGAAATTTTGTCACCATCCGCCCACGGGCCACGGGACCACTCGTACCACGTTTCGGATTTTTTCGACCACCGGCCGAGATTTTGCGAATTTTTTAATTTATTTTTTGACACGTATTTTTTACGAGAAAACTACAAGTCCCAGCTCCTTGAAATTTTGTCACGCTCCGCCCACGGGCCACGGGACTACTCGTACCACGTTTCGGATTTTTTCGACCACCGGCCGAGATTTTGCGAATTTTTAATTTATTTTTTGAAACGTATTTTTTACGAGAAAACTACAAGTCCCAGCTCCTTGAAATTTTGTCACGATCCGCCCACGGGCCACGGGACTACTCGTACCACGTTTCGGATTTTTTCGACCACTGGCCGAGATTTTGCGAATTTTTTAATTCATTTTTTGCAAAGTATTTTTTACGAGAAAACTACAAGTCCCAGCTCCTTGAAATTTTGTCACCATCCGCCCACGGGCCACGGGACGACTCGTACCACGTTTCGGATTTTTTCGACCACCGGCCGAGATTTTGCGAATTTTTTAATTTATTTTTTGAAACGTATTTTTTACGAGAAAACTACAAGTCCCAGCTCCTTGAAATTTTGTCACCATCCGCCCACCGGCCACGGGACTACTCGTACCACGTTTCGGATTTTTTCGACCACCGGCCGAGATTTTGCGAATTTTTTAATTTATTTTTTGACACGTATTTTTTACGAGAAAACTACAAGTCCCAGCTCCTTGAAATTTTGTCACGCTCCGCCCACGGGCCACGGGACTACTCGTACCACGTTTCGGATTTTTTCGACCACCGGCCGAGATTTTGCGAATTTTTTAATTCATTTTTTGAAACGTATTTTTTACGAGAAAACTACAAGTCCCAGCTCCTTGAAATTTTGTCACGATCCACCCACGGGCCACGGGACGACTCGTACCACATTTCGGATTTTTTTCGACCACCGGCCGAGATTTTGCGAATTTTTTAATTTATTTTTTGAAATGTATTTTTTACGAGAAAACTACAAGTCCCAGCTCCTTGAAATTTTGTCACCATCCGCCCACGGGCCACGGGACTACTCGTACCACGTTTCGGATTTTTTCGACCACCGGCCGAGATTTTGCGAATTTTTTAATTTATTTTTTGAAATGTATTTTTTACGAGAAAACTACAAGTCCCAGCTCCTTGAAATTTTGTCACCATCCGCCCACGGGCCACGGGACTACTCGTACCACGTTTCGGATTTTTTCGACCACCGGCCGAGATTTTGCGAATTTTTAAATTTATTTTTTGCAAAGTATTTTTTACGAGAAAACTACAAGTCCCAGCTCCTTGAAATTTTGTCACGCTCCGCCCACGGGCCACGGGACTACTCGTACCACGTTTCGGATTTTTTCGACCACCGGCCGAGATTTTGCGAATTTTTTAATTCATTTTTTGAAACGTATTTTTTACGAGAAAACTACAAGTCCCAGCTCCTTGAAATTTTGTCACGATCCACCCACGGGCCACGGGACGACTCGTACCACATTTCGGATTTTTTTCGACCACCGGCCGAGATTTTGCGAATTTTTTAATTTATTTTTTGAAACGTATTTTTTATGAGAAAACTACAAGTCCCAGCTCCTTGAAATTTTGTCACGATCCGCCCACGGGCCACGGGACTACTCGTACCACGTTTCGGATTTTTTCGACCACCCCCCGAGATTTTGCGAATTTTTTAATTTATTTTTTGAAACGTATTTTTTACGAGAAAACTACAAGTCCCAGCTCCTTGAAATTTTGTCACCATCCGCCCACGGGCCACGGGACTACTCGTACCACGTTTCGGATTTTTTCGACCACCGGCCGAGATTTTGCGAATTTTTTAATTTATTTTTTGAAAAGTATTTTTACGAGAAAACTACAAGTCCCAGCTCCTTGAAATTTTGTCACGATCCGCCCACGGGCCACGGGACGACTCGTACCACGTTTCGGATTTTTTCGACCACCCCCCAAGATTTTGTGAATTTTTTAATTTATTTTTTGAAACGTATTTTTTACAAGAAAACTACAAGTCCCAGCTCCTTGAAATTTTGTCACGATCCGCCCACGGGCCACGGGACTACTCGTACCACGTTTCGGATTTTTTCAACCACCGGCCGAGATTTTGCGAATTTTTTAATTTATTTTTTGAAACGTATTTTTTACGAGAAAACTACAAGTCCCAGCTCCTTGAAATTTTGTCACCATCCGCCCACGGGCCACGGGACTACTCGTACCACGTTTCGGATTTTTTCGACCACCGGCCGAGATTTTGCGAATTTTTTAATTTATTTTTTGAAATGTATTTTTTACGAGAAAACTCCAAGTCCCAGCTCCTTGAAATTTTGTCACGATCCGCCCACGGGCCACGGGACTACTCGTACCACGTTTCGGATTTTTTCGACCACCGGCCGAGATTTTGCGAATTTTTTAATTTATTTTTTGAAAAGTATTTTTTACGAGAAAACTACAAGTCCCAGCTCCTTGAAATTTTGTCACGATCCGCCCACGGGCCACGGGACTACTCGTACCACGTTTCGGATTTTTTCGACCACTGGCCGAGATTTTGCGAATTTTTTAATTCATTTTTTGCAAAGTATTTTTTACGAGAAAACTACAAGTCCCAGCTCCTTGAAATTTTGTCACCATCCGCCCACGGGCCACGGGACGACTCGTACCACGTTTCGGATTTTTTCGACCACCGGCCGAGATTTTGCGAATTTTTTAATTTATTTTTTGAAACGTATTTTTTACGAGAAAACTACAAGTCCCAGCTCCTTGAAATTTTGTCACCATCCGCCCACGGGCCACGGGACTACTCGTACCACGTTTCGGATTTTTTCGACCACCGGCCGAGATTTTGCGAATTTTTTAATTTATTTTTTGAAATGTATTTTTTACGAGAAAACTCCAAGTCCCAGCTCCTTGAAATTTTGTCACGATCCGCCCACGGGCCACGGGACTACTCGTACCACGTTTCGGATTTTTTCGACCACCGGCCGAGATTTTGCGAATTTTTTAATTTATTTTTTGACACGTATTTTTTACGAGAAAACTACAAGTCCCAGCTCCTTGAAATTTTGTCACGATCCGCCCACGGGCCACGGGACTACTCGTACCACGTTTCGGATTTTTTCGACCACTGGCCGAGATTTTGCGAATTTTTTAATTCATTTTTTGCAAAGTATTTTTTACGAGAAAACTACAAGTCCCAGCTCCTTGAAATTTTGTCACCATCCGCCCACGGGCCACGGGACGACTCGTACCACGTTTCGGATTTTTTCGACCACCGGCCGAGATTTTGCGAATTTTTTAATTTATTTTTTGAAACGTATTTTTTACGAGAAAACTACAAGTCCCAGCTCCTTGAAATTTTGTCACCATCCGCCCACCGGCCACGGGACTACTCGTACCACGTTTCGGATTTTTTCGACCACCGGCCGAGATTTTGCGAATTTTTTAATTTATTTTTTGACACGTATTTTTTACGAGAAAACTACAAGTCCCAGCTCCTTGAAATTTTGTCACGCTCCGCCCACGGGCCACGGGACTACTCGTACCACGTTTCGGATTTTTTCGACCACCGGCCGAGATTTTGCGAATTTTTTAATTCATTTTTTGAAACGTATTTTTTACGAGAAAACTACAAGTCCCAGCTCCTTTAAATTTTGTCACGATCCACCCACGGGCCACGGGACGACTCGTACCACATTTCGGATTTTTTCGACCACCCCCCGAGATTTTGCGAATTTTTTAATTTATTTTTTGAAACGTATTTTTTACGAGAAAACTACAAGTCCCAGCTCCTTGAAATTTTGTCACCATCCGCCCACGGGCCACGGGACTACTCGTACCACGTTTCGGATTTTTTCGACCACCGGCCGAGATTTTGCGAATTTTTTAATTTATTTTTTGAAATGTATTTTTTACGAGAAAACTACAAGTCCCAGCTCCTTGAAATTTTGTCACCATCCACCCACGGGCCACGGGACGACTCGTACCACGTTTCGGATTTTTTCGACCACCCCCCGAGATTTTGCGAATTTTTTAATTTATTTTTTGAAACGTATTTTTTACGAGAAAACTACAAGTCCCAGCTCCTTGAAATTTTGTCACCATCCGCCCACGGGCCACGGGACTACTCGTACCACGTTTCGGATTTTTTCGACCACCGGCCGAGATTTTGCGAATTTTTTAATTTATTTTTTGAAACGTATTTTTTACGAGAAAACTACAAGTCCCAGCTCCTTGAAATTTTGTCACCATCCGCCCACGGGCCACGGGACTACTCGTACCACGTTTCGGATTTTTTCGACCACCGGCCGAGATTTTGCGAATTTTTTAATTTATTTTTTGAAATGTATTTTTTACGAGAAAACTACAAGTCCCAGCTCCTTGAAATTTTGTCACCATCCGCCCACGGGCCACGGGACTACTCGTACCACGTTTCGGATTTTTTCGACCACCGGCCGAGATTTTGCGAATTTTTTAATTTATTTTTTGAAATGTATTTTTTACGAGAAAACTACAAGTCCCAGCTCCTTGAAATTTTGTCACCATCCGCCCACGGGCCACGGGACTACTCGTACCACGTTTCGGATTTTTTCGACCACCGGCCGAGATTCTGCGAATTTTTTAATTTATTTTTTGCAAAGTATTTTTTACGAGAAAACTACAAGTCCCAGCTCCTTGAAATTTTGTCACCATCCGCCCACGGGCCACGGGACTACTCGTACCACGTTTCGGATTTTTTCGACCACCCCCCGAGATTTTGCGAATTTTTTAATTTATTTTTTGAAACGTATTTTTTACGAGAAAACTACAAGTCCCAGCTCCTTGAAATTTTGTCACCATCCGCCCACGGGCCACGGGACTACTCGTACCACGTTTCGGATTTTTTCGACCACCGGCCGAGATTTTGCGAATTTTTTAATTTATTTTTTGAAATGTATTTTTTACGAGAAAACTACAAGTCCCAGCTCCTTGAAATTTTGTCACCATCCACCCACGGGCCACGGGACGACTCGTACCACGTTTCGGATTTTTTCGACCACCGGCCGAGATTTTGCGAATTTTTTAATTTATTTTTTGACACGTATTTTTTACGAGAAAACTACAAGTCCCAGCTCCTTGAAATTTTGTCACGATCCGCCCACGGGCCACGGGACTACTCGTACCACGTTTCGGATTTTTTCGACCACTGGCCGAGATTTTGCGAATTTTTTAATTCATTTTTTGCAAAGTATTTTTTACGAGAAAACTACAAGTCCCAGCTCCTTGAAATTTTGTCACCATCCGCCCACGGGCCACGGGACGACTCGTACCACGTTTCGGATTTTTTCGACCACCGGCCGAGATTTTGCGAATTTTTTAATTTATTTTTTGAAACGTATTTTTTACGAGAAAACTACAAGTCCCAGCTCCTTGAAATTTTGTCACCATCCGCCCACCGGCCACGGGACTACTCGTACCACGTTTCGGATTTTTTCGACCACCGGCCGAGATTTTGCGAATTTTTTAATTTATTTTTTGACACGTATTTTTTACGAGAAAACTACAAGTCCCAGCTCCTTGAAATTTTGTCACGCTCCGCCCACGGGCCACGGGACTACTCGTACCACGTTTCGGATTTTTTCGACCACCGGCCGAGATTTTGCGAATTTTTTAATTCATTTTTTGAAACGTATTTTTTACGAGAAAACTACAAGTCCCAGCTCCTTTAAATTTTGTCACGATCCACCCACGGGCCACGGGACGACTCGTACCACATTTCGGATTTTTTCGACCACCCCCCGAGATTTTGCGAATTTTTTAATTTATTTTTTGAAACGTATTTTTTACGAGAAAACTACAAGTCCCAGCTCCTTGAAATTTTGTCACCATCCGCCCACGGGCCACGGGACTACTCGTACCACGTTTCGGATTTTTTCGACCACCGGCCGAGATTTTGCGAATTTTTTAATTTATTTTTTGAAATGTATTTTTTACGAGAAAACTACAAGTCCCAGCTCCTTGAAATTTTGTCACCATCCACCCACGGGCCACGGGACGACTCGTACCACGTTTCGGATTTTTTCGACCACCCCCCGAGATTTTGCGAATTTTTTAATTTATTTTTTGAAACGTATTTTTTACGAGAAAACTACAAGTCCCAGCTCCTTGAAATTTTGTCACCATCCGCCCACGGGCCACGGGACTACTCGTACCACGTTTCGGATTTTTTCGACCACCGGCCGAGATTTTGCGAATTTTTTAATTTATTTTTTGAAACGTATTTTTTACGAGAAAACTACAAGTCCCAGCTCCTTGAAATTTTGTCACCATCCGCCCACGGGCCACGGGACTACTCGTACCACGTTTCGGATTTTTTCGACCACCGGCCGAGATTTTGCGAATTTTTTAATTTATTTTTTGAAATGTATTTTTTACGAGAAAACTACAAGTCCCAGCTCCTTGAAATTTTGTCACCATCCGCCCACGGGCCACGGGACTACTCGTACCACGTTTCGGATTTTTTCGACCACCGGCCGAGATTTTGCGAATTTTTTAATTTATTTTTTGAAATGTATTTTTTACGAGAAAACTACAAGTCCCAGCTCCTTGAAATTTTGTCACCATCCGCCCACGGGCCACGGGACTACTCGTACCACGTTTCGGATTTTTTCGACCACCGGCCGAGATTCTGCGAATTTTTTAATTTATTTTTTGCAAAGTATTTTTTACGAGAAAACTACAAGTCCCAGCTCCTTGAAATTTTGTCACCATCCGCCCACGGGCCACGGGACTACTCGTACCACGTTTCGGATTTTTTCGACCACCCCCCGAGATTTTGCGAATTTTTTAATTTATTTTTTGAAACGTATTTTTTACGAGAAAACTACAAGTCCCAGCTCCTTGAAATTTTGTCACCATCCGCCCACGGGCCACGGGACTACTCGTACCACGTTTCGGATTTTTTCGACCACCGGCCGAGATTTTGCGAATTTTTTAATTTATTTTTTGAAATGTATTTTTTACGAGAAAACTACAAGTCCCAGCTCCTTGAAATTTTGTCACCATCCACCCACGGGCCACGGGACGACTCGTACCACGTTTCGGATTTTTTCGACCACCGGCCGAGATTTTGCGAATTTTTTAATTTATTTTTTGAAATGTATTTTTTACGAGAAAACTACAAGTCCCAGCTCCTTGAAATTTTGTCACCATCCGCCCACGGGCCACGGGACTACTCGTACCACGTTTCGGATTTTTTCGACCACCGGCCGAGATTTTGCGAATTTTTTAATTTATTTTTTGAAATGTATTTTTTACGAGAAAACTACAAGTCCCAGCTCCTTGAAATTTTGTCACGATCCGCCCACGGGCCACGGGACGACTCGTACCACGTTTCGGATTTTTTCGACCACCCCCCGAGATTTTGCAAATTTTTTAATTTATTTTTTGCAAAGTATTTTTTACGAGAAAACTACAAGTCCCAGCTCCTTGAAATTTTGTCACCATCCGCCCACGGGCCACGGGACTACTCGTACCACGTTTCGGATTTTTTCGACCACCCCCCGAGATTTTGCGAATTTTTTAATTTATTTTTTGAAATGTATTTTTTACGAGAAAACTACAAGTCCCAGCTCCTTGAAATTTTGTCACGATCCGCCCACGGGCCACGGGACTACTCGTACCACGTTTCGGATTTTTTCGACCACCGGCTGAGATTTTGCGAATTTTTTAATTTATTTTTTGAAACGTATTTTTTACGAGAAAACTACAAGTCCCAGCTCCTTGAAATTTTGTCACCATCCGCCCACGGGCCACGGGACTACTCGTACCACGTTTCGGATTTTTTCGACCACCGGCCGAGATTTTGCGAATTTTTTAATTTATTTTTTGAAATGTATTTTTTACGAGAAAACTACAAGTCCCAGCTCCTTGAAATTTTGTCACCATCCGCCCACGGGCCACGGGACTACTCGTACCACGTTTCGGATTTTTTCGACCACCGGCCGAGATTTTGCGAATTTTTTAATTTATTTTTTGAAATGTATTTTTTACGAGAAAACTACAAGTCCCAGCTCCTTGAAATTTTGTCACCATCCGCCCACGGGCCACGGGACTACTCGTACCACGTTTCGGATTTTTTCGACCACCGGCCGAGATTTTGCGAATTTTTTAATTTATTTTTTGCAAAGTATTTTTTACGAGAAAACTACAAGTCCCAGCTCCTTGAAATTTTGTCACCATCCGCCCACGGGCCACGGGACTACTCGTACCACGTTTCGGATTTTTTCGACCACCCCCCGAGATTTTGCGAATTTTTTAATTTATTTTTTGAAACGTATTTTTTACGAGAAAACTACAAGTCCCAGCTCCTTGAAATTTTGTCACCATCCGCCCACGGGCCACGGGACTACTCGTACCACGTTTCGGATTTTTTCGACCACCGGCCGAGATTTTGCGAATTTTTTAATTTATTTTTTGAAATGTATTTTTTACGAGAAAACTACAAGTCCCAGCTCCTTGAAATTTTGTCACCATCCACCCACGGGCCACGGGACGACTCGTACCACGTTTCGGATTTTTTTCGACCACCGGCCGAGATTTTGCGAATTTTTTAATTTATTTTTTGAAATGTATTTTTTACGAGAAAACTACAAGTCCCAGCTCCTTGAAATTTTGTCACCATCCGCCCACGGGCCACGGGACTACTCGTACCACGTTTCGGATTTTTTCGACCACCGGCCGAGATTTTGCGAATTTTTTAATTTATTTTTTGAAATGTATTTTTTACGAGAAAACTACAAGTCCCAGCTCCTTGAAATTTTGTCACGATCCGCCCACGGGCCACGGGACGACTCGTACCACGTTTCGGATTTTTTCGACCACCCCCCGAGATTTTGCAAATTTTTTAATTTATTTTTTGCAAAGTATTTTTTACGAGAAAACTACAAGTCCCAGCTCCTTGAAATTTTGTCACCATCCGCCCACGGGCCACGGGACTACTCGTACCACGTTTCGGATTTTTTCGACCACCCCCCGAGATTTTGCGAATTTTTTAATTTATTTTTTGAAACGTATTTTTTACGAGAAAACTACAAGTCCCAGCTCCTTGAAATTTTGTCACCATCCGCCCACGGGCCACGGGACTACTCGTACCACGTTTCGGATTTTTTCGACCACCGGCCGAGATTTTGCGAATTTTTTAATTTATTTTTTGAAATGTATTTTTTACGAGAAAACTACAAGTCCCAGCTCCTTGAAATTTTGTCACCATCCACCCACGGGCCACGGGACGACTCGTACCACGTTTCGGATTTTTTCGACCACCGGCCGAGATTTTGCGAATTTTTTAATTTATTTTTTGAAATGTATTTTTTACGAGAAAACTACAAGTCCCAGCTCCTTGAAATTTTGTCACCATCCGCCCACGGGCCACGGGACTACTCGTACCACGTTTCGGATTTTTTCGACCACCGGCCGAGATTTTGCGAATTTTTTAATTTATTTTTTGAAATGTATTTTTTACGAGAAAACTACAAGTCCCAGCTCCTTGAAATTTTGTCACGATCCGCCCACGGGCCACGGGACGACTCGTACCACGTTTCGGATTTTTTTGACCACCCCCCGAGATTTTGCAAATTTTTTAATTTATTTTTTGAAACGTATTTTTACGAGAAAACTACAAGTCCCAGCTCCTTGAAATTTTGTCACCATCCGCCCACGGGCCACGGGACTACTCGTACCACGTTTCGGATTTTTTCAACCACCGGCCGAGATTTTGCGAATTTTTTAATTTATTTTTTGAAATGTATTTTTTACGAGAAAACTACAAGTCCCAGCTCCTTGAAATTTTGTCACCATCCAACCACGGGCCACGGGACGACTCGTACCACGTTTCGGATTTTTTCGACCACCGGCCGAGATTTTGCGAATTTTTTAATTTATTTTTTGAAATGTATTTTTTACGAGAAAACTACAAGTCCCAGCTCCTTGAAATTTTGTCACCATCCGCCCACGGGCCACGGGACTACTCGTACCACGTTTCGGATTTTTTCGACCACCGGCCGAGATTTTGCGAATTTTTTAATTTATTTTTTGAAATGTATTTTTTACGAGAAAACTACAAGTCCCAGCTCCTTGAAATTTTGTCACGATCCGCCCACGGGCCACGGGACGACTCGTACCACGTTTCGGATTTTTTCGACCACCCCCCGAGATTTTGCAAATTTTTTAATTTATTTTTTGAAACGTATTTTTACGAGAAAACTACAAGTCCCAGCTCCTTGAAATTTTGTCACCATCCGCCCACGGGCCACGGGACTACTCGTACCACGTTTCGGATTTTTTCAACCACCGGCCGAGATTTTGCGAATTTTTTAATTTATTTTTTGAAATGTATTTTTTACGAGAAAACTACAAGTCCCAGCTCCTTGAAATTTTGTCACGATCCACCCACGGGCCACGGGACTACTCGTACCACGTTTCGGATTTTTTCGACCACCGGCCGAGATTTTGCGAATTTTTTAATTTATTTTTTGAAATGTATTTTTTACGAGAAAACTACAAGTCCCAGCTCCTTGAAATTTTGTCACGATCCACCCACGGGCCACGGGACGACTCGTACCACATTTCGGATTTTTTTCGACCACCGGCCGAGATTTTGCGAATTTTTTAATTTATTTTTTGAAACGTATTTTTTATGAGAAAACTACAAGTCCCAGCTCCTTGAAATTTTGTCACGATCCGCCCACGGGCCACGGGACGACTCGTACCACGTTTCGGATTTTTTCGACCACCCCCCGAGATTTTGCGAATTTTTTAATTTATTGTTTGAAACGTATTTTTTACGAGAAAACTACAAGTCCCAGCTCCTTGAAATTTTGTCACCATCCGCCCACGGGCCACGGGACTACTCGTACCACGTTTCGGATTTTTTCGACCACCGGCCGAGATTTTGCGAATTTTTTAATTTATTTTTTGAAATGTATTTTTTACGAGAAAACTACAAGTCCCAGCTCCTTGAAATTTTGTCACCATCCACCCACGGGCCACGGGACGACTCGTACCACGTTTCGGATTTTTTCGACCACCGGCCGAGATTTTGCGAATTTTTTAATTTATTTTTTGAAATGTATTTTTTACGAGAAAACTACAAGTCCCAGCTCCTTGAAATTTTGTCACCATCCGCCCACAGGCCACGGGACTACTCGTACCACGTTTCGGATTTTTTCGACCACCGGCCGAGATTTTGCGAATTTTTTAATTTATTTTTTGAAATGTATTTTTTACGAGAAAACTACAAGTCCCAGCTCCTTGAAATTTTGTCACGATCCGCCCACGGGCCACGGGACGACTCGTACCACGTTTCGGATTTTTTCGACCACCCCCCGAGATTTTGCAAATTTTTTAATTTATTTTTTGAAACGTATTTTTACGAGAAAACTACAAGTCCCAGCTCCTTGAAATTTTGCCACCATCCGCCCACGGGCCACGGGACTACTCGTACCACGTTTCGGATTTTTTCAACCACCGGCCGAGATTTTGCGAATTTTTTAATTTATTTTTTGAAATGTATTTTTTACGAGAAAACTACAAGTCCCAGCTCCTTGAAATTTTGTCACCATCCAACCACGGGCCACGGGACGACTCGTACCACGTTTCGGATTTTTTCGACCACCCCCCGAGATTTTGCGAATTTTTTAATTTATTTTTTGAAATGTATTTTTTACGAGAAAACTACAAGTCCCAGCTCCTTGAAATTTTGTCACGATCCGCCCACGGGCCACGGGACTACTCGTACCACGTTTCGGATTTTTTCGACCACCGGCCGAGATTTTGCGAATTTTTTAATTTATTTTTTGAAATGTATTTTTTACGAGAAAACTACAAGTCCCAGCTCCTTGAAATTTTGTCACGATCCGCCCACGGGCCACGGGACGACTCGTACCACGTTTCGGATTTTTTCGACCACCCCCCGAGATTTTGCAAATTTTTTAATTTATTTTTTGAAACGTATTTTTACGAGAAAACTACAAGTCCCAGCTCCTTGAAATTTTGTCACCATCCGCCCACGGGCCACGGGACTACTCGTACCACGTTTCGGATTTTTTCAACCACCGGCCGAGATTTTGCGAATTTTTTAATTTATTTTTTGAAATGTATTTTTTACGAGAAAACTACAAGTCCCAGCTCCTTGAAATTTTGTCACGATCCACCCACGGGCCACGGGACTACTCGTACCACGTTTCGGATTTTTTCGACCACCGGCCGAGATTTTGCGAATTTTTTAATTTATTTTTTGAAATGTATTTTTTACGAGAAAACTACAAGTCCCAGCTCCTTGAAATTTTGTCACGATCCACCCACGGGCCACGGGACGACTCGTACCACATTTCGGATTTTTTTCGACCACCGGCCGAGATTTTGCGAATTTTTTAATTTATTTTTTGAAACGTATTTTTTATGAGAAAACTACAAGTCCCAGCTCCTTGAAATTTTGTCACGATCCGCCCACGGGCCACGGGACGACTCGTACCACGTTTCGGATTTTTTCGACCACCCCCCGAGATTTTGCGAATTTTTTAATTTATTGTTTGAAACGTATTTTTTACGAGAAAACTACAAGTCCCAGCTCCTTGAAATTTTGTCACCATCCGCCCACGGGCCACGGGACTACTCGTACCACGTTTCGGATTTTTTCGACCACCGGCCGAGATTTTGCGAATTTTTTAATTTATTTTTTGAAATGTATTTTTTACGAGAAAACTACAAGTCCCAGCTCCTTGAAATTTTGTCACCATCCACCCACGGGCCACGGGACGACTCGTACCACGTTTCGGATTTTTTCGACCACCCCCCGAGATTTTGCGAATTTTTTAATTTATTTTTTGAAACGTATTTTTTACGAGAAAACTACAAGTCCCAGCTCCTTGAAATTTTGTCACCATCCGCCCACGGGCCACGGGACTACTCGTACCACGTTTCGGATTTTTTCGACCACCGGCCGAGATTTTGCGAATTTTTTAATTTATTTTTTGAAATGTATTTTTTACGAGAAAACTACAAGTCCCAGCTCCTTGAAATTTTGTCACCATCCGCCCACGGGCCACGGGACTACTCGTACCACGTTTCGGATTTTTTCGACCACCGGCCGAGATTTTGCGAATTTTTTAATTTATTTTTTGAAATGTATTTTTTACGAGAAAACTACAAGTCCCAGCTCCTTGAAATTTTGTCACCATCCGCCCACGGGCCACGGGACTACTCGTACCACGTTTCGGATTTTTTCGACCACCGGCCGAGATTTTGCGAATTTTTTAATTTATTTTTTGAAATGTATTTTTTACGAGAAAACTACAAGTCCCAGCTCCTTGAAATTTTGTCACCATCCGCCCACGGGCCACGGGACTACTCGTACCACGTTTCGGATTTTTTCGACCACCGGCCGAGATTTTGCGAATTTTTTAATTTATTTTTTGCAAAGTATTTTTTACGAGAAAACTACAAGTCCCAGCTCCTTGAAATTTTGTCACCATCCGCCCACGGGCCACGGGACTACTCGTACCACGTTTCGGATTTTTTCGACCACCGGCCGAGATTTTGCGAATTTTTTAATTTATTTTTTGAAACGTATTTTTTATGAGAAAACTACAAGTCCCAGCTCCTTGAAATTTTGTCACGATCCGCCCACGGGCCACGGGACGACTCGTACCACGTTTCGGATTTTTTCGACCACCCTCCGAGATTTTGCGAATTTTTTAATTTATTGTTTGAAACGTATTTTTTACGAGAAAACTACAAGTCCCAGCTCCTTGAAATTTTGTCACCATCCGCCCACGGGCCACGGGACTACTCGTACCACGTTTCGGATTTTTTCGACCACCGGCCGAGATTTTGCGAATTTTTTAATTTATTTTTTGAAATGTATTTTTTACGAGAAAACTACAAGTCCCAGCTCCTTGAAATTTTGTCACCATCCACCCACGGGCCCCGGGACGACTCGTACCACGTTTCGGATTTTTTCGACCACCCCCCGAGATTTTGCGAATTTTTTAATTTATTTTTTGAAACGTATTTTTTACGAGAAAACTACAAGTCCCAGCTCCTTGAAATTTTGTCACCATCCGCCCACGGGCCACGGGACTACTCGTACCACGTTTCGGATTTTTTCGACCACCGGCCGAGATTTTGCGAATTTTTTAATTTATTTTTTGAAATGTATTTTTTACGAGAAAACTACAAGTCCCAGCTCCTTGAAATTTTGTCACCATCCGCCCACGGGCCACGGGACTACTCGTACCACGTTTCGGATTTTTTTGACCACCGGCCGAGATTTTGCAAATTTTTTAATTTATTTTTTGAAATGTATTTTTTACGAGAAAACTACAAGTCCCAGCTCCTTGAAATTTTGTCACGATCCGCCCACGGGCCACGGGACTACTCGTACCACGTTTCGGATTTTTTCGACCACCGGCCGAGATTTTGCGAATTTTTTAATTTATTTTTTGAAATGTATTTTTTACGAGAAAACTACAAGTCCCAGCTCCTTGAAATTTTGTCACCATCCGCCCACGGGCCACGGGACTACTCGTACCACGTTTCGGATTTTTTCGACCACCGGCCGAGATTTTGCGAATTTTTTAATTTATTTTTTGAAATGTATTTTTTACGAGAAAACTACAAGTCCCAGCTCCTTGAAATTTTGTCACCATCCGCCCACGGGCCACGGGACTACTCGTACCACGTTTCGGATTTTTTCGACCACCGGCCGAGATTTTGCGAATTTTTTAATTTATTTTTTGAAATGTATTTTTTACGAGAAAACTACAAGTCCCAGCTCCTTGAAATTTTGTCACCATCCGCCCACGGGCCACGGGACTACTCGTACCACGTTTCGGATTTTTTCGACCACCGGCCGAGATTTTGCGAATTTTTAAATTTCTTTTGTGAAATGTATTTTTACGAGAAAACTACAAGTCCCAGCTCCTTGAAATTTTGTCACGATCCGCCCACGGGCCACGGGACTACTCGTACCACGTTTCGGATTTTTTCGACCTCCGGTCGAGATTTTGCGAATTTTTTAATTTATTTTTTGAAATGTATTTTTTACGAGAAAACTACAAGTCCCAGCTCCTTGAAATTTTGTCACCATCCACCCACGGGCCACGGGACTACTCGTACCACGTTTCGGATTTTTTTGACCACCGGCCGAGATTTTGCGAATTTTTAAATTTATTTTTTGAAATGTATTTTTTACAAGAAAACTACAAGTCCCAGCTCCTTGAAATTTTGTCACCATCCGCCCACGGGCCACGGGACTACTCGTACCACGTTTCGGATTTTTTCGACCACTGGCCGAGATTTTGCGAATTTTTTAATTTATTTTTTTAATGTATTTTTTACGAGAAAACTACAATTAATTTTTTTCCGTTTCTCTGGAAAACCAGGGCCATGAGAACATACAAATTGATCAACCTTGTCATTGACCAAGGAACATCCCAGAAGGCCTCCCGGGTGTCCCCCTGCTGACCCCTCTTCCTCTTCCTGCCGTGGTGTCGACGTGGACCCCGGATCCCGCCCTCCGGCTCCAGTCCAGAGGCCACCGCCTCCCAAGGCTGAAGCGCCAAGTCCGGCCAGTCAAAAGCGACGGCCACCTTTTGCCAGGTCTCTTTGGATGAAGGGCAATCCCTGACAAAATGCTCAGTGGTCTCCCTAGGCTTGCTTCCAGTGGCACAAGCATGTTCCTGGCACAGAAGTCTGGGACAAACTTGTTCTTCTTCCTTCAGCCACGGTCGGTTGCCCTTCAAAAAGTAGATTTGATGGTAAAACCTCCATCGAATGTCCCACAGACCAAAGGGAATCCTCCGGTCCATGAAATATTCTATTTTTTCTGGTGTTTCTTTTAAATAATTTGACAAATGTTCTTTTCGGGCATTTTTTTCCATCTGTGGCTGAAAGAAAACTACGTCCACCATCTCCCAGTAAACAAACTGCTTTAGGTTCTTAATGACCCCTCTCTGAGCCCGGAACCACTCTGCCAGTACTTTATTTTGTTGGATCTGTCCATAGACTTCTATCAGGAAATCAGGCCCAGCATGCTTTATGGCGGCTGTCACTCGAAAAGGCACCGGTTTCTCCCCCCACCACTTCTCTGCCCAGCTTTCGTTGACCCAGTGCTTTGCGAAAAGGGCAAGCCACCCCTCCAAGCCATCCTCTTGGAGAATCCCTTGGCCATATTTTCCAAAATTCTGGCTAAGGAAAATAGCCAAAAACTTCAGACGCAAAGCTGGTAAATCGAGGCCTGCTTGGGTCGTCTTCCTATAGGCCACCGCCCTGGCCAGAGGGAAATTGGCTGTTCCCCACACAAAACGGAAAACCAGTTTCTCCGCTTCCTTTAAGACTTTCTGGGGGGGAGGGTAGACCGTGGCCAAATTTAAGGCCAGGGGCATGATATGTCTTCACGTACACAGCCTTTTGGTAAACATTTAGTCGCCATGGTTTCCATTTATCAAAATATTCTTTGATCTTTTTTAGCCAAAGATGCCAATTCTTTTCCCATCCAGAAGGTTTAATTGAAAACCATAAACCTAAAATTTTACACTCCTCTAGTCTCTCTAGCGTTTGGTTTTCTTGTTGAGTTTGTTTACTCGCTGTTACCACCTCCACCGGAGATAAACACAAGGTTCCCTTTTCCCTAACGAAAGAAATCAAACGGCTTTTCTGCAAATTAATCTGGGCCCCAGAAACTTGTTGATATCCACCTAAGGTGGTCATGACCGAGGCTATCTCTTCCCGGTTATTGACAAAAAAGGAGATGTCATCTGCATGGGCCGCATATTTAACTCGTTTCACAGCAACATCTGCAAGGAGAGGCGTGATTGCCCCTCCGGGGGAGGGAACCCTCAAGCCAGTGATATTTTCCTTAGCCTGGATCTGACAGAGAACCGTATCTAAGACTAAAACGTAGAGGAGGGGGCTGAGGGGACAGCCTTGCCTGACCCCCGAATTCAACCTGATCAGAGCCCCTCTGTGCCCATTGATCTGAGGGGTTACCTGAGCCTTAGAATACAAAAGCTGTATAAACTTCACAAAGCGGAGGGGAAGCCCTTTCCTGGCCAAGGCTTCCCACATGAATCCATGATGGACTCGGTCGAAAGCTTTGGTTTGGTCCAGTGAGAGTATTCCCCCTTTCCATTCACCTCGTTGGGCCAAATAAAACACCTCCCTAAACAAACACAAAGAGTCCAACATGGAACGCCCCGGAACCGCACTGGTTTGAGGGCCCAGGATAATTTTTGGTGCTAACTTTGCTAATCTATTGTTTAAAACTTTGGCTACAATTCTGTAGTCTACATTTGTCAAAACTATAGGCCGCCAGTTTTGAGGTAAAGTCAAATCTCCTTGTTTAGGAAAGAAAATCAAAACACCTTGATAAAAAGAGTCCGTCAGGTTATCCCTAGACAAGAGTTGGTTGATCACTCGGGTGAGAGGGGGAACCAGCCATTTAGCGAAGGTCTTATAGAAAATCCACTCGAGCCCATCCGGACCCGGAGCGGACTTTGTCTTTCCCTGGAATATCACCTGCCAGATTTCTTCTTCCATCACAGGGGCCACCAAATCCTCTCTGTCCTGTTGGGTCAGGCCTTCGCACATGCTCTCTAATAGGTTTTGGGGGGCCTTATTGAAGAAACTCTCAATGTCATCTTTGCGTATTGCTTTCTTTGAATACAGATCCCCGTAAAAGCCCTCCATCACTTTCAACATGCTTTTTGGGTCGGCTTCCACGAGATCCCCTTCGCAACGTCTCAACCCTTCCATTGATATCGAGGAACAGGGAGTTTTGGCACCAGCCCACTCTTCCACATCCACCACCGCCCCTTTTGTCCTAAATTCTTTGTAATTTTTGCGTTTCAATTTCTGACGGAGTTGAAAATTTTGAATGACTGTTCGAGACAGCTTGAGTACCTGTTTGTTTACCGGGAGTCCCTGATTAACATTTTGATGACATTTTAGGAAATCATAGTTGGTAACGTTGGAGGTCTTTTCTATTGATTACGTATTCATAATTTTGGCAGGTCTTCCTAATGACTCTTTTTGCTCTCTCCCACCACTCTGGCAGTTCAGAGGCATAAAGGTCCTCCAAAGTCATCATGTTTGCCACAACTGACGCGATCTCCTCCTTACAGGCCATATTGTCGATCATCTTTGGGCGAAGCCTCCAAAGGGGTTTCCCTCTGGGACGAACTTCCCCCAAAGCGAGTTGGACTTCGAGCATGGCGTGGTCTGACCACGGGGTGACTGTCAGTCGGCAGCTCAAGCTCTTTAATTCTGCAGGGGCTCTGATCCTATCTAATCTACTGGCTCTGTTTTTTTGATACCAAGTGAACTTCCCACTTCCCTGAGGTCCATATTGTAAAGATGTCATGATCATTGTGTTTTATTCATGATTGCTATGTTTAGGTTGACTGTTTAAGGTTATATATTTCAGCTGTTCTTGTACAGAAGCTGGGAGCCTCTGGGGCATGGCCAGGAAAAGGGGCGTGGCTTCACCTTGCTGGTGGAAGCCTTAGAATTCAAAATTTAGCAGTTGGAATTCGGCAGTTGGAGTTTGTCGGTTGAGCAGAGCAGTTGGTTCTATTCAGTGGGAAAGGAGTGTGATCGAAATAAAGAGATTGTGGGAGGAAGTTGAGCAGCTAGAGAGTTTTAGTGGAGAAGGGCTAAAATTAAAGTTGCTGAGCCTTTAGTAGGAATAACTAAAGAGCTGAGGTTACATCCCTAAGTCATAGAAGGACTAGGGTTAACCAGTTAAACTCCCCAGTCCAAGTTTGATCGGGTACAGATCAATTAAGTTTAAGAAGGGCAGTATTCCTAACTGAAAGAAACAAGTCTTATAAAGCTAATACCATACTAAGCTCAGTGAAACGATTGAAAAGTCTTGCAACACTTACTGTACAGAAGTAACATCGTTCAACTTAAGTTATAACATTCTTGCGACCATCAAGCTTTGTACTATAAATAAACAAGTTACTGTTTCTTCAAATGTTGCTTATAATTTGAGCAAAGCATCTTTCAAAGGTGGTGGCAGCGACAACATAGAAAAGTGAAATACATAGAGGTAGAAGGTGAACCCTTCGCATTTTGGTGGCAGCGGTGGGATCCAAAAAGGTTCCATCCCTGTCATCACATCAAGTCTTCACATAATTGGTGGCAGCGGTGGGATCTGAAGGGATTCCATTCTCTGTCACGTCAAGTCATCACAATATTGTTCTATAAATGCTTTTTTACACGGAAGGGGGACAAAATTCAATAGATTGGTGACTTCCAAGGCCTTGTCTTTCAAACTTCGGTCTGAAAGGAAGCTCTCGAGGAGTCTTTCTTCAGGGGTTAACGGGTTTAACTTTTTCCCACTGCAGTCTTTCTCAATATAGGTGGAATAATCTGCCAATTTGCTCCTGTTGTTAAAGTCCCCAGCGATCAATAAGGATCTGTGAGTGGAGCAGTACCCTTTCAGGTGGACCCAAAATTTCCTTCGTTGCGATGCCACAACAGGGGCATATAAACCACAAAGACGAAATGCCCTTTTCTCTTTTTCCCCATCCTTTGAGAGCTCTAGCAAGGTAAAGTCCACAATCAGAAGCCTGCCGGGTAAAGCTTCTAGGACAAAGTCCACGCTCAAGTCCCGCCTAGCCTTGATCAAAACTGCCACCCCGGCCTGATGTTCCTCTCCGTAAGACCAAAAGGACGGTCCTTTTGTCCACAGCCTTTGCACCCGGGAGCGTTGCTGCTCGCTTACCAGGTGAGTTTCCTGCAGGATCACAATGTCCTGCAGCCCCGTTGCCAACAATGGAAGGATCTCATTCTGCCTAGCGGCCATCCTCAGGCCTCTCACGTTCCATATGGCAATTGTCAGGGAAACCATGATCGAGTGGTATTAAAGGACTCAAAACCTGCCCTGTTGATACTATTGAAAAAAACTATTGAGAAAACTATAGCTATTCTTAACTGCAAGATTACACAAAAAAATTCCAAAATGAAAAAAAGTATCTGATTTTCCCTCCAAAACAAGTTTAACGTTAAGATTTTGACTTTGTTTATGTTTAACATTGGCCTTCTAGTTCTGACCGAATCTTTTCTACCCCCTCCGGAGAAACCGAAGGTGTAGCCTCACAGATTTGGGATAGGAATAAGGATGGGAGCGATGGGGAAGGAGGGAATGGGGGAATGGGGTTCATAGGGATGGGGGAAGGGGGAGGGTGATCATGGGCGAGGGAGGGAGGGTGGTCAGGGGGGAGGGAGCAAGGTAGGGCATCAGGGGGACCAGGGTAGGGAGGGGGAGGGAAAGGTCTGTCTTCCCTTGCCTCTTTCCCAGTCTCCTGAGTAAAAACTTCCGTTCCCGAGCACAACAAAGGCGAAACTCCACTAGGTGTCTCTTCAATTACAGTGCCTACTTGCATTGTTTCAGATGAAACCAGGGAAGTTTCCACCGTTTGTTCCGCTGTTGTTACTATCTCTACCTCCCCTTTCTCTTTCTTCCTCTCGTCCACCTGCTTTTTTGCTTTATTCTTCTTCTTCTTCCTCTGTCTCTGTTCCTTCACCAAAAGACCTTCAACATCTGCTCCCCTCTCCATCACCACAGCAGCCTCCAACATTTCCTCATTTGTCACTTCCTCCATTGGAAATCTGTCCTCTTCCCCACCAGCTTCCTCCCTTTCTGCCAATACGTGGAATCTATTTATCTGCTCATTAGGGCCCCTTTCCTGCCTCTCCTCCTGGCCCTTCTCTTGCCTCCGGATCCCTTTTCCTTGCACCACGCTCCATTCGAGGTCCCCTGCCTCACTCTGGACATTTTCCATCGTAGGCTCTGAACCTTCTACTCCCTGTCTTTTCCTAGATGGCAAGTCCTCCCTCCTTGTCCTCAATTCCTCCCTCAACATTCTGGTGTGCTCTCTGGCCTGGGCTCGTTCTTTCCCCGTTTTGGCGACATGTTGGGCCTTCTCAAAGACCCCCTCGTCCTGCTGGTTATAATAAGCTTGGGGGCACCAAAAATAAGTATGACCTAAGTCACCACAGAAATTACACCTAATGCTACTGTGACAGGTTGCCGTGTGGTGGCCCCTTATCCCACATCGTGAGCACAAGGATGAGGTGCAAAGGCGCCTCTGATGGTCATAAGAACCACACTGGAAACAGGCCTGCGGTTGACCAGCATACCTAGTGATCCCCCTATCTGCTCCTAAAAAGAAATATTTGGGGAGCTTCCCATGTCTGTACTCGGGATCCTCGTTCTTAAATGAGACCACACACCTATATTCCCCAGTCCAATAGCCCTGCTCATCCTCCTTCTTATCTGGCCCTGACAAAATGACAGCGTATTTAGAAACCCACCTAGCCACGTCTTGGGCAGGGATCGTGGTAGTTCTAAAACTTATGGTCAAAACTTTTGTATCTCCCCTAAATAACGGGATCAGCTCATATTCCGCCAAAAGATCCGGCATCACATTTTTAACTGTTTTGCAGTTCATCCAGAAATCCCTATAGACCTTTTCGGAAGCGAGACAAACATCTATTTCTTTAGACCCCGGGAGCTGAATGATTGCTAACACATCTTCCCTGCTGGCCTCTAAAGCATCCTTCAGGAGTTTCTTTGAGAGATAACTCCTCGACCCTCTTTCTGGATCCGACCCTAGGTATCTGAAGCGTACCACATAACGCAATCTGGGGTTCCTCACCTCGGAAGCTTGGCCAAAGAAGAGGTCGAGATATTCCTCCTCTTCAATCAAGTTAGGAAAACCATAGGGACGTTGGCCAGGGTTCCCACCGCCCCTCCCCGCCACATTAGCATAGGTTCTCCCTCCCCGTTTCTGCTGTTGTGGTTTCGAAGAACCTGGAGTTGCCTCCCCATGAAACTCCCCCCCTCGTCTACGGTCCCTTTCCCCTTTTTCTGGAAGTTCATCTAGACCAGACTTTTTACTAACATTAATCTCACCCGCTCCTCCGTCAACCTCCGAGGCATGTCTAGTCCCATTGTCCATAGTCTCAGGTTCCTGGAGGAAACTCCTTTGTCTCGGTGTCAGTTCCTTTAGTGTTTCCTCAGTGTGCTTTGGGATGGAAATTAAGTCCTTCATAGGGGGAAAAACCCCCGGGTCCGCAACATCCTCCAAAGCATTTCCACCAGCCACACTGTCTGGAAGCATCGGCCCAAATCCCTCCTCCCCAACACCTAAACCCTTTCCCGTTTTCTCAGCCACTGCCCCCAGTTCAGAGTCCACCTGATCTGCCCAGTCCCGTTCTCTTCTGGGCTTCTTCGTGGCCCTTTTGGGAGTCCCGGCATCAAGGTCCGAACCACTGATATCACTAAGAGTCCCCCCTCTTTGCCTCACTTTCTCCTGGATCTTTCTCCCCTGATCCTTGGGTCTGGCTCCCAAGGAAAGAGGAGTTGACGTCAGAGATCCCAAACGGTTGTCCACCACCCGGTTCTGTTCTCTTTCTCCACTCTGGATGCCTTTCTGGGATCCGCATCTTTCTTCTCCCCTCGGATCGAAGCCCAGCTGCTTGGAAATCTTCTGCCGTTGTCGTAGATCCGCCACAACGGTCAGGAGCCACTCCATCAGAGCTTCTCTGGATACCATCTTGCTCGTGTTGTCCACTTGGGCCCAGACCAAAGGAGTCTGATTCTCGAGAGAACATTGCCATATCCGGTGAATCTCTTGAAAAGTTTTAATCAACTGGGCCTCCGAAAGCCAATCGGGTAAAACGATGACAGAAGTCTTGGGCTTCCTGGCCAGGAGCAGGTGTTGGATAATTTCCAAGGACAAGGTTCGGGCATGAGCCACTTGTTTTTGGGACTGGGCCACTCTCAGGCCCGAGAGGACAGCCTTTAAGACAGGAAAGCTCTTCTCCAGGATCCCCCAAAGTCGATCCCTGTTGTACTTCTTGAAATTCGGCAGGCGGTCCTGAGATGTCGGCAAGGCCAGGTGGGCCACCGCAAAGCCCCAGAGCTTTAAAGTGTCATGCCTATGAAATTCTTTGGGCAAAATGATGTTGGTCACTTTACCCCAGTTGGTGTGCAGGCACTCTGTCCAGGCAGCCATAATCTGCCTCTCTCGGGAAAGGGTCTTGATCTGGGATGTCTCAGAAAGCACGGCTTCCGAATCGGCCACTTCCTCCTCCGCCATGCTTTGGAAATCGGTGTCATATTGTCGTTTTAAAAATTCTTTAGTCACCAGCTTTTCTGGGTCTTCTTGCCCACCGTCTTTCTCTTTTTGCTCTTCCTCGCTGCTGCTTTCTGTAGAACTCTGCAGGGAAGAGACACCAGACAGCTCCACGCCGCTCTTTCTCGGTAACTGAAAAGAAAGCCCTTCCATTTTCTCCTCCTCATCTTCTTCTTCAATTTCGGATGCTGAGGTGGAATTAATGGGATCTGAAAGCCCTCTAGGAGCCCCTTTCTGTGTGTCAATTGGATCTTGCCTTTCTATCTCCCGGGACTTTTCCTTTCTTTTAGACAAGGAAATAAGGGACCTTTCCTCTTCCGAGTCTTGCCTTGTTTTTAAAGGGGAGCGGTCACGATCCTCACTCAATGTCTCAACCTGTAAAGGAATTCCCATTTGGGACTTGGACTCCTTTCGTTGCCTGAGTTTTCTTGCTAAGTCTTCTTTATGTCTTTTAAATTGATTCAGGAGGACAGATTCCCTTTCAATATATCCCTTTATGTCTTTTATGAGTTCTGTATTGAATGAAGAAATACATTTTCTCTTTTCCCAAAAAGAATTATAGTCTTCCAAGGATCGTTGTTGGGCTGCTTTCAAAAGAAGGTTTATGCCTTCCTGTTTTAACTCTATCAGTGGTTCGGACCTTGATGCCGGGACTCCCAAAAGGGACCTCTGCCAAATCTGAAAAACTTGCCAAATTTTGATTTTTCTGACCCGCCGGGTTTGGAAAAAGCTCAAATTTTCCAGAAAAAGTGACCTCTGCCAAATCTGAAAAACTTGCCAAATTTTGATTTTGATGAAATTTTCCAGAAAAAGTGACCTCTGCCAAATCTGAAAAACTTGCCAAATTTTGATTTTTCTGACCCGCCGGGTTTGGAAAATGATGAAATTCTCCAGAAAAAGTGACCTCTGCCAAATCTGAAAAACTTGCCAAATTTTGATTTTTCTGACCCGCCGGGTTTGGAAAATGATGAAATTCTCCAGAAAAAGTGACCTCTGCCAAATCTGAAAAACTTGCCAAATTTTGATTTTTCTGACCCGCCGGGTTTGGAAAATGATGAAATTCTCCAGAAAAAGTGACCTCTGCCAAATCTGAAAAACTTGCCAAATTTTGATTTTTCTGACCCTCCGGGTTTGGAAAATGATGAAATTTTCCAGAAAAAGTGACCTCTGCCAAATCTGAAAAACTTGCCAAATTTTGATTTTTCTGACCCGCCGGGTTTGGAAAAAGCTCAAATTTTCCAGAAAAAGTGACCTCTGCCAAATCTGAAAAACTTGCCAAATTTTGATTTTTCTGACCCGCCGGGTTTGGAAAATGATGAAATTTTCCAGAAAAAGTGACCTCTGCCAAATCTGAAAAACTTGCCAAATTTTGATTTTTCTGACCCGCCGGGTTTGGAAAATGATGAAATTTTCCAGAAAAAGTGACCTCTGCCAAATCTGAAAAACTTGCCAAATTTTGATTTTTCTGACCCGCCGGGTTTGGAAAATGATGAAATTTTCCAGAAAAAGTGACCTCTGCCAAATCTGAAAAACTTGCCAAATTTTGATTTTTCTGACCCGCCGGGTTTGGAAAATGATGAAATTTTCCAGAAAAAGTGACCTCTGCCAAATCTGAAAAACTTGCCAAATTTTGATTTTTCTGACCCGCCGGGTTTGGAAAATGATGAAATTTTCCAGAAAAAGTGACCTCTGCCAAATCTGAAAAACTTGCCAAATTTTGATTTTTCTGACCCGCCGGGTTTGGAAAATGATGAAATTTTCCAGAAAAAGTGACCTCTGCCAAATCTGAAAAACTTGCCAAATTTTGATTTTTCTGACCCGCCGGGTTTGGAAAATGATGAAATTTTCCAGAAAAAGTGACCTCTGCCAAATCTGAAAAACTTGCCAAATTTTGATTTTTCTGACCCGCCGGGTTTGGAAAACGATGAAATTTTCCAGAAAAAGTGACCTCTGCCAAATCTGAAAAACTTGCCAAATTTTGATTTTTCTGACCCGCCGGGTTTGGAAAACGATGAAATTTTCCAGAAAAAGTGACCTCTGCCAAATCTGAAAAACTTGCCAAATTTTGATTTTTCTGACCCGCCGGGTTTGGAAAACGATGAAATTTTCCAGAAAAAGTGACCTCTCCCAAATCTGAAAAACTTGCCAAATTTTGATTTTACTGACCCGCCGGGTTTGGAAAAAGCTCAAATTTTCCAGAAAAAGTGACCTCTGCCAAATCTGAAAAACTTGCCAAATTTTGATTTTTCTGACCCGCCGGTTTTGGAAAATGATGAAATTTTCCAGAAAAAGTGACCTCTGCCAAATCTGAAAAACTTGCCAAATTTTGATTTTTCTGACCCGCCGGGTTTGGAAAACGATGAAATTTTCCAGAAAAAGTGACCTCTGCCAAATCTGAAAAACTTGCCAAATTTTGATTTTTCTGACCCGCCGGGTTTGGAAAACGATGAAATTTTCCAGAAAAAGTGACCTCTGCCAAATCTGAAAAACTTGCCAAATTTTGATTTTTCTGACCCGCCGGGTTTGGAAAACGATGAAATTTTCCAGAAAAAGTGACCTCTCCCAAATCTGAAAAACTTGCCAAATTTTGATTTTTCTGACCCGCCGGGTTTGGAAAAAGCTCAAATTTTCCAGAAAAAGTGACCTCTGCCAAATTTGAAAAACTTGCCAAATTTTGATTTTTCTGACCCGCCGGGTTTGGAAAAAGCTCAAATTTTCCAGAAAAAGTGACCTCTGCCAAATCTGAAAAACTTGCCAAATTTTGATTTTTCTGACCCGCCGGGTTTGGAAAAAGCTCAAATTTTCCAGAAAAAGTGACCTCTGCCAAATCTGAAAAACTTGCCAAATTTTGATTTTTCTGACCCGCCGGGTTTGGAAAAAGCTCAAATTTTCCACAAAAAGTGACCTCTGCCAAATCTGAAAAACTTGCCAAATTTTGATTTTTCTGACCCGCCGGGTTTGGAAAAAGCTCAAATTTTCCAGAAAAAGTGACCTCTGCCAAATCTGAAAAACTTGCCAAATTTTGATTTTTCTGACCCGCCGGGTTTGGAAAATGATGAAATTTTCCAGAAAAAGTGACCTCTGCCAAATCTGAAAAACTTGCCAAATTTTGATTTTTCTGACCCGCCGGGTTTGGAAAATGATGAAATTTTCCAGAAAAAGTGACCTCTGCCAAATCTGAAAAACTTGCCAAATTTTGATTTTTCTGACCCGCCGGGTTTGGAAAATGATGAAATTTTCCAGAAAAAGTGACCTCTGCCAAATCTGAAAAACTTGCCAAATTTTGATTTTTCTGACCCGCCGGGTTTGGAAAATGATGAAATTTTCCAGAAAAAGTGACCTCTGCCAAATCTGAAAAACTTGCCAAATTTTGATTTTTCTGACCCGCCGGGTTTGGAAAATGATGAAATTTTCCAGAAAAAGTGACCTCTGCCAAATCTGAAAAACTTGCCAAATTTTGATTTTTCTGACCCGCCGGGTTTGGAAAATGATGAAATTTTCCAGAAAAAGTGACCTCTGCCAAATCTGAAAAACTTGCCAAATTTTGATTTTTCTGACCCGCCGGGTTTGGAAAATGATGAAATTTTCCAGAAAAAGTGACCTCTGCCAAATCTGAAAAACTTGCCAAATTTTGATTTTTCTGACCCGCCGGGTTTGGAAAACGATGAAATTTTCCAGAAAAAGTGACCTCTGCCAAATCTGAAAAACTTGCCAAATTTTGATTTTTCTGACCCGCCGGGTTTGGAAAACGATGAAATTTTCCAGAAAAAGTGACCTCTGCCAAATCTGAAAAACTTGCCAAATTTTGATTTTTCTGACCCGCCGGGTTTGGAAAACGATGAAATTTTCCAGAAAAAGTGACCTCTCCCAAATCTGAAAAACTTGCCAAATTTTGATTTTACTGACCCGCCGGGTTTGGAAAAAGCTCAAATTTTCCAGAAAAAGTGACCTCTGCCAAATCTGAAAAACTTGCCAAATTTTGATTTTTCTGACCCGCCGGTTTTGGAAAATGATGAAATTTTCCAGAAAAAGTGACCTCTGCCAAATCTGAAAAACTTGCCAAATTTTGATTTTTCTGACCCGCCGGGTTTGGAAAACGATGAAATTTTCCAGAAAAAGTGACCTCTGCCAAATCTGAAAAACTTGCCAAATTTTGATTTTTCTGACCCGCCGGGTTTGGAAAACGATGAAATTTTCCAGAAAAAGTGACCTCTGCCAAATCTGAAAAACTTGCCAAATTTTGATTTTTCTGACCCGCCGGGTTTGGAAAACGATGAAATTTTCCAGAAAAAGTGACCTCTCCCAAATCTGAAAAACTTGCCAAATTTTGATTTTTCTGACCCGCCGGGTTTGGAAAAAGCTCAAATTTTCCAGAAAAAGTGACCTCTGCCAAATTTGAAAAACTTGCCAAATTTTGATTTTTCTGACCCGCCGGGTTTGGAAAAAGCTCAAATTTTCCAGAAAAAGTGACCTCTGCCAAATCTGAAAAACTTGCCAAATTTTGATTTTTCTGACCCGCCGGGTTTGGAAAAAGCTCAAATTTTCCAGAAAAAGTGACCTCTGCCAAATCTGAAAAACTTGCCAAATTTTGATTTTTCTGACCCGCCGGGTTTGGAAAAAGCTCAAATTTTCCACAAAAAGTGACCTCTGCCAAATCTGAAAAACTTGCCAAATTTTGATTTTTCTGACCCGCCGGGTTTGGAAAAAGCTCAAATTTTCCAGAAAAAGTGACCTCTGCCAAATCTGAAAAACTTGCCAAATTTTGATTTTTCTGACCCGCCGGGTTTGGAAAATGATGAAATTTTCCAGAAAAAGTGACCTCTGCCAAATCTGAAAAACTTGCCAAATTTTGATTTTTCTGACCCGCCGGGTTTGGAAAATGATGAAATTTTCCAGAAAAAGTGACCTCTGCCAAATCTGAAAAACTTGCCAAATTTTGATTTTTCTGACCCGCCGGGTTTGGAAAATGATGAAATTTTCCAGAAAAAGTGACCTCTGCCAAATCTGAAAAACTTGCCAAATTTTGATTTTTCTGACCCGCCGGGTTTGGAAAATTGTGATGACCCATGGGCCTTGTAGTCCTGCTCAGGACATTGTAATTCCTGATGAAGATGAAAACTTGGGTTTTTTACCTTCCAAGTCAGAACTGGATTCCTCTCAGCCAGATCTTTCCCAGGCAGATCTGGGAACCTTGCACCTGCAAGAAAGTTGTCTCCCAGAAGTATGTCAAACAAACCCAGAGCCTACTTCTCCCGTGTTCTTGCGCCGGGAGTTTTGTAAACAACAGAGAAGTTTGGAATCAGCTTCGCGCAGGAGTGCGAGAATTGCAGCTAAGAATGTAGCCAATTAAGACTGCTTTTCGTGAGAATCTTTAAGGAGTCTAACATCTGGTCTCAGAGTTTAGCTTTCGTTTCTGATTCCCAGAGAACTGCTTCGGTGGGAAAGTTAGACTCTATATAGGTGTTTTACCCGCGTAGTAGCTTCGCGGAGTCAATTCGTCAGCCTACGGAGCGAGTTGTGTCTGGACAGCGCGCTCCGATTCAAGCCTCGCTCCTGCTCAAGCCTTGCCTTGCTTTCCAGCCTTCGCCTTGCTTCCCAGCCTTTGTTTACCTACGGACTTTGCCTTGTTTCCCAGGACCAATCCTTGCCTTGTTCCACGGATTTTACCAAGTTATTCCACGGACCTTGTTCTTGTTCCTAGTTACCTTGTTCCACGTTCAAGCCTTGTTTCAAGTATCAAGTTATTTCCTAGCCTGGCTCAAGTTATGGACTAAAGGACCTTGTCAATTCCCCTCACTTTGTCTGGCAAAGTGAGTGTTTCGGTTATTGGATTACAACTTTGGACCATAATATTTCATATTGGACATTGCTTTTTTGGACTAATTTTGACCTTCCCTGAAAGGTCCGTTTCTGAACTAACTTTTACATTTGTTTTTATTAACCTTATATATTTCCTTAATAAAGATATTAGATAGAATCTGGCCTCTGCGTATGGTTATTGGTGCTCTGTAGCCTGGGTCGTGACAGTTTGACTCCGCCACCCTAAGCACCAATTAACCTCGGCCAGAATGTCTACCGGAACCGTGCCCGGTGGGCAGCCACTGAGCTACACCATCAGCAAGGACGAAGTGGATCGCATCCGCGACAGACTCAACGCCCAGGATGGAGAAATAAAGGGCTTGCGGGAGCGCGGAATCCGCCTCCCGGCCATGGCGTTGCCAACCAAGTTTACTGGAGAAGCTTCTAAGGTTCATGTTTTCCGTCGCCAATGTCAAGCTTATCTAGAGGCCCGTGCTGCCGAGTTTCCCCAAGAAGACATCAAAGTGGCGTGGGTTTACAGTCTTCTAGACGGGCCAGCGGCCAACTGGGCGACGGCACTGTTCGACCAAGCCTCTCCACACCTAAGATCAGCGCAACACTTCTTGGACCACCTCAAGGAGACTTGGGGAATCGAGGACAATTTGGAGGCAGCCGGTCACAAACTCCGTCGCCTTTTCCAAGGAGACAGACCTATGTCTCAGTATATAGCCGAGTTCCGAGTGCTGGCCCACAACACCGGCTGGAACGATGTAGCCCTCAGAGGACAATTCCGGGAGGGTCTCAACATTGAAATGCTGGAAGAAATCTCCAAGGTGGATCCTCCCCAGACCCTCGAGGCACTCATTGATCAATGTTTACGGGCTGAAGTCATGATTGCCAACAGGAAACAGTGGGTTCGAGGCCAGGGCGGTAGAGCCGGGGCAAAACCCCCCGCTCCCGCCAGCGTTCAGCCACGTCCAGTGTGGAGACCCCCACCACCAACCCCATACCCCAGAGGAAGCGAGGAGGTGCCGATGCAGTTGGGCAATGTGCGTCCCAGACTAGATGCCGCCGAGAAGGCCCGTCGTCAACGCCTAAACCTCTGTTGGTACTGCGGGAATGGGGGCCACTTCGCCAGAGAGTGCCCAGCCAAAGGGAAGCCTGCCGCCCGTCTTGCGGCGGCGTCCTCCACGGAGACGAAGGCGTCTGAGCCGACTGGCACACAGCCGGCGGGGGAAGCCAACGACCGGGTGTAGAGAGGCTCGCCAACCCGGTCAAAAAATCCATTCAAGAGCCGCCAACCGGGGTCCTGTTCCTTCTCGTGGTCACATTATGGTCAGCAAAAAGGGGACCCATCATGATCCACGCCATGATAGACTCTGGAGCTACCAACAATTTCATTGATAGAGAGTATGCCGACTCTCTGGGATTACAATATCATGATTTCAAGAATGCCCGTGTGGTGCAAGCCATAGACGGCCGCCCCCTCAAGACGGGCCCCGTAAGTCAGTGGTCGGAACCCACCAGGATGTGGATAAGGGAACATATGGAAGAGATTTCCTTCTTTGTTACCGAGGTTCCCCATTTCCCTGTGATTTTGGGAATTCCATGGCTGACTCTCCACGACCCTAACATCTCCTGGTCCAACAGAGAACTGCAGTTTGCTTCACAGTACTGCCAAAACCATTGCCTTGTAGCCAAGGTCTGCCATGCCACAGACACCGAGCCCATCATCACCCTGCCCAAGAAGTACTCCGAGTATTGGGATGTGTTCAATGAAAAAGAAGCCGAGAAATTACCCCCACATAGACCTTATGACTGTGCCATTGACCTGGTGGAGGGGGCCCCGATCCCGCGAGGGCATCTATACTCCCTGACTGAACCAGAGCAAGAAGCTCTCAGGGAATTTTTAGAGACAAACCTTCGTAAGGGATTCATTAGACCCTCTCAATCCCCAGCCGCCTCCCCAGTGATGTTTGTGAAGAAGAAGTCAGGGGAACTACGCTTGGTGGTGGACTACAGAGCATTGAACAATATCACCAAGCGGAACAGCTATCCCCTGCCCTTAATCTCGGATCTACTGGATCGGCTTCGAGGAGGTTTTACACCAAGCTGGATCTTCGGGGGGCTTACAACTTAGTTCGCATCAGGGAAGGGGACGAGTGGAAGATCGCCTTCCAGACCAAATTCGGATTATTCGAGTCCCGAGTTATGAATTTCGGTTTATGCGGAGCTCCCGCAACGTTCCAGCATTTTGTCAATGACATTTTTCAGGACTATCTAGACAGGTTCTTGATAATCTACCTGGACGATTTTTTGGTGTTTTCTAGATCACAATCAGAACATGAGAACCACGTCAAAATGGTGTTACAACGATTGCGGGATCATGGACTTTATGCCAAGCTGGAAAAATGCGCCTTTGATCTACAAGAGGTAGATTTCCTTGGTTACCGTATCTCGCCTCTAGGGCTTTCCATGGATCCAGCCAAGGTTTCAGCCGTATTGGAATGGCGGGCGCCAACTAACAAGAAAGAGGTGCAGCGTTTCTTGGGGTTCGCGAACTATTACCGCAAGTTCATTCCAGATTTTGCCCGCTGGTCTGACCCCATCACTAGCTGCATCCGTGGAAAACAGCCTTTCCGCTGGACTGATCAAGCAGAGAAAGGGTTCCAGCAACTAAAGAAACTATTCACGTCCCAGCCAATTCTACAGCACCCAAATCCTGGAACCCCTTTTGTTGTGCAAGCGGACGCCTCTGATGTGGCAATTGGGGCTGTACTTTTACAACCGGTGGGAGATCACCTTCATCCCTGTGCCTTTTACTCTCGTCAACTAACCACACCAGAGAGAAATTACACCATTTGGGAAAAAGAACTACTGGCCATAAAGGCAGCCTTTGAAACTTGGAGACATTGGCTAGAAGGGGCCAAATTTCCCATTGAAGTCCACACTGATCATCGTAATCTAGAACATCTAAGAACTGCCCGCAAACTAAATCAGAGGCAGCAACGTTGGGCTTTATTCTTCGAACGTTTCAACTTCCAGATTCATTATGTGACCCCAGCCCAGACCAAGCAAGCAGACGCCCTGTCACGTAAACCGGAATACGCTGCAGGACGCAAGGAGACCTTTGAATCCCAACTATTACAACCCGAGAACTTTGCCACGCTCACAGTGGGGAACACCAAATCCATTCCCATTGGTTCAACTTCCTCTACTCCAGGACCCATCTGTGCTCAAGAAATCAGGGTTAGTCAGCAAGCAGATGCCTGGGCGCAGGGCCAACTTCGCCAAGGGCTGCATTTTCCCTTTTCGCTTAAAGATGGGCTGCTTTGCTATAGAAATCATGTTTATATCCCACCCGGACCGGGCAGGGAAAAAGCGCTTCGTCTGTGTCATGACTGCAAACCAGCAGGACACTTCGGACTATTTAAAACCATGCATCTGATCCTAAGGGATTTTTGGTGGCCCAAGATCCGCAAGGATGTGGAAAAATACGTCAACACCTGCCCAGTATGCCAGCGCTCCAAGATAAGAAGGGAGAAGCCCTCAGGGCTTTTACACCCCCTTCCTACCCCATCTCGCCCATGGGAAATAATTTCTGCGGATTTCATCACTGACCTACCACCTTCCTGTGGATTCACCACGATCTTAGTGGTGGTGGACCTTTTCACCAAGTTAGCCCATTTCATTCCCTGCGAAGGCCTCCCCACGGCCAAAGAGACTGCAGATCTATTCCTTCAACATGTTTTCAGACTACATGGATTGCCCAAGAGTTTAGTCACAGACCGTGGATCTCAATTCACCTCTCGTTTTTGGAAGGCACTACAAAAACTATTGGGCATAGACTCTCGCTTATCTTCAGCTCATCATCCCCAAACAGATGGGCAAACGGAGCGCACCAATGCCACTTTGGAGCAGTATCTTCGCTGTTATGTAAACTACCAACAGGACAATTGGGCTTCTCTGTTACCACTGTCTGAGTTTGCCTACAACAATGGAGTTCAAGCTTCTACAAAAGAAACACCGTTCTTTGCAAACTACGGCTTCCATCCACGTTTCTTTCCCCCTGTCATTGAAACTTCAGAAGTTCCTGCAGCGGAGGATTGGCTGCAGGAACTCACAGCGGTGCAACAACTTTTGCTCCAACAACTAGACCAAGCCAAGGAGGACTATAAACGTCACGCGGACAAACATCGCCAGCCGGGCCCCGAAATCAAGGTAGGAGATCGGGTTTTTCTGTCCACTCGCTTTCTGCCCTCCCACCGCCCTTGCCGGAAGTTAGATGCCCGTTTCATTGGCCCCTATCCAGTGGTGGCGCAATTAAACCCCGTGACTTTCAAACTCCAACTTCCGCGTTCAATGCGCATTCACCCAGTGTTTCACCGTTCCCTGCTCCTTCCGGCGGATGGTGTGCGTCCTGATACAGACCAACCGGCCCCCCCTCCTGTTTTGATGAATGGGGAGGAGGAGTTCGAGGTTGAGGACATTTTGGATTCTCGCTTTCACCGCCGCCGCCTGCAATATCTCATTGACTGGGTGGGTTTTGGCCCTGAGGAACGCTCTTGGGAAGACGCCTCCACAGTCCATGCTCCTGATCTAACCCGTCGCTTTCATCAGACCTATCCCGCCAAGCCGCGACCTCGCGCCTCGGGGAGAGGGCCCCAGTTTGGGAGGGGCCTTGAGGAGGGGGATAGTGTGATGACCCATGGGCCTTGTAGTCCTGCTCAGGACATTGTAATTCCTGATGAAGATGAAAACTTGGGTTTTTTACCTTCCCAGTCAGAACTGGATTCCTCTCAGCCAGATCTTTCCCAGGCAGATCTGGGAACCTTGCACCTGCAAGAAAGTTGTCTCCCAGAAGTATGTCAAACAAACCCAGAGCCTACTTCTCCCGTGTTCTTGCGCCGGGAGTTTTGTAAACAACAGAGAAGTTTGGAATCAGCTTCGCGCAGGAGTGCGAGAATTGCAGCTAAGAATGTAGCCAATTAAGACTGCTTTTCGTGAGAATCTTTAAGGAGTCTAACATCTGGTCTCAGAGTTTAGCTTTCGTTTCTGATTCCCAGAGAACTGCTTCGGTGGGAAAGTTAGACTCTATATAGGTGTTTTACCCGCGTAGTAGCTTCGCGGAGTCAATTCGTCAGCCTACGGAGCGAGTTGTGTCTGGACAGCGCGCTCCGATTCAAGCCTCGCTCCTGCTCAAGCCTTGCCTTGCTTTCCAGCCTTCGCCTTGCTTCCCAGCCTTTGTTTACCTACGGACTTTGCCTTGTTTCCCAGGACCAATCCTTGCCTTGTTCCACGGATTTTACCAAGTTATTCCACGGACCTTGTTCTTGTTCCTAGTTACCTTGTTCCACGTTCAAGCCTTGTTTCAAGTATCAAGTTATTTCCTAGCCTGGCTCAAGTTATGGACTAAAGGACCTTGTCAATTCCCCTCACTTTGTCTGGCAAAGTGAGTGTTTCGGTTATTGGATTACAACTTTGGACCATAATATTTCATATTGGACATTGCTTTTTTGGACTAATTTTGACCTTCCCTGAAAGGTCCGTTTCTGAACTAACTTTTACATTTGTTTTTATTAACCTTATATATTTCCTTAATAAAGATATTAGATAGAATCTGGCCTCTGCGTATGGTTATTGGTGCTCTGTAGCCTGGGTCGTGACAAAAATGATGAAATTTTCCAGAAAAAGTGACCTCTGCCAAATCTGAAAAACTTGCCAAATTTTGATTTTTCTGACCCGCCGGGTTTGGAAAATGATGAAATTTTCCAGAAAAAGTGAC